>NC_063198.1:6809496-7059496 GCF_017589495.1 Alosa alosa
CCATCACTGGCCTGCTCTGATCATATGCAAGGAGAGGAGAGGAGAAAAGAGAGCGGAGAGAGAGAAAGAGAGAAAGAGAGAGAGAGAAAAGGGAGAGAGAGAGAGAGAGAGAGAGAGAGAGAGAGAGATAGAAAAGGGAGAGAGAGAGAGAGAGAGAGAGAGAAAGAGGCAGAAGCGTTGTATGCCCGCTCTCACCAAGGCCTCGACGTGTCTCTCAGCTCTCTTAGTTAGCGCTGAGCGACTCATCCCCTGCCTGGGCCTCACCATCACTTTTGTTCTGACAAGTAAGCATTGCTCCAGAGGCATCGAGAGATCCTTACCCCGAGGGCAGAAAAACATAATTAACATTATTATTATTTGACTTTTTTCTTTTATCCTGGCTCCAGCCCCCGTTAATTCAAAGGAGTTATATTTACATGTCTATTATGCTAGGCGGTATAATTCTATAGAGCTCGCATATGCAAATGCCATTTCAGACACTAGAAAACACATAGTCTACGTGCAATTATGTAAATGGTGCTTTATTCATGCAGTTATTCACTCACATATTCACTCATGCATTCATTTGCTGTATTAGTGGCTAGCAGTGATGGCCTGGCACCTACAGACTCTCACCACAGGAGCACGCGCAGAGACAATAGGCTGGCTCAGGATACCAATCTCTCTTTCTCTCTCTCTCACACACACACACAGAGAGAGAGAGAGAGACTCACACACTCATTCTCTCCAGTTCTCCTACTTTAATTTGACCTGCTGGTTAAACAGGAGATGGTGTGGAAAGTGATCTAAGCAAAGAACAAAGGCCCATATAATTTTGAGCTCTGCCTAAAGTGCTTTTTTTGTCATGCCTACCCACAGTAAGCACTACAGCATCTGCAAATAGGAAATCTGACAGCTCATTTTTTTTCCATCTGAATTGAAGTATGTTACTCTAATGTAAAGCTACTTTTTTTTTCATCTGTGTTTTAGTAGCTGGATGATACAATTTCTGAGGAGGGTTTCCTTCACCATCTTCAAAAAAAAATCTATTTTCTGTGTCACCAGACTGAACAGACATAACATTGATAACACCAGCATTAAGAAACACACCGATGGTATCTTTAAAAAGAGCAGCACATAACCCTCTATCTAATTCTATGCCTCTATTTCTCTGTCTGACGCAATGCATTATTAGGCTTCCACAGTTTGTTTACTGGATGATTTATAGTCAGAGTGATGAGTGATTATTTGACAGACCACAGCATCAGCTTTTAAAAGAGATAATCGTCAGCGAGCTGTCAAACAACTTCCTTTACACTTGGGCAAGTAACTGGATTAACAGATTTGTGAGAAAGAGCACATCAACACAAGGGAAATTACATTTTAGCAAGGGGGATGAATTAAATAAGAAGCTATTGCTTAAAGCCATGCACTAATATGACAGACAAGGTACTTAGGAGGAATGTTAATTCGTGAACACAGGGGATGTGATGAGGGGAAAAAACAACACACACTGTAGCGCAACACGCGTCTCTGAACCACCCTCCTCACTGCGAGGCACTTCCCAACACAGCATCCTTGAGTGCTTCACACGTTTTGTGTGTGTGTGTGTGTGTGTGTGTGTGTGTGTGTGTGTGTGTGTGTGTGTGTGTGTGTGTGTGTGTGTGTGTGTGTGTGTGTGTGGGTGTGCAGAGACAATAGGGCTGGCTCAGGATACCAATCTCTCTTTCTCTCTCTCTCTCACACACACACACACATAGAGAGAGAGAGAGAGACTCACACACTCATTCTCTCCAGTTCTCCTACTTTAATTTGACCTGCTGGTTAAACAGGAGATGGTGTGGAAAGTGATCTAAGCAAAGAACAAAGGCCCATATAATTTTGAGCCTGCCTAAAGTTTTTTTTTTTTGTCATGCCTACCCACAGTAAGCACTACAGCATCTGCAAATAGGAAATCTGACAGCTCATTTTTTTTCCATCTGAATTGAAGTATGTTACTCTAATGTAAAGCTACTTTTTTTTTCATCTGTGTTTTAGTAGCTGGATGATACAATTTCTGAGGAGGGTTTCCTTCACCATCTTTCAAAAAAAAATCTATTTTCTGTGTCACCAGACTGAACAGACATAACATTGATAACACCAGCATTAAGAAACACACCGATGGTATCTTTAAAAAGAGCAGCACATAACCCTCTATCTAATTCTATGCCTCTATTTCTCTGCTCCGACGCAATGCATTATTAGGCTTCCACAGTTTGTTTACTGGATGATTTATAGTCAGAGTGATGAGTGATTATTTGACAGACCACAGCATCAGCTTTTAAAAGAGATAATCGTCAGCGAGCTGTCAAACAACTTCCTTTACACTTGGGCAAGTAACTGGATTAACAGATTTGTGAGAAAGAGCACATCAACACAAGGGAAATTACATTTTAGCAAGGGGGGGATGAATTAAATAAGAAGCTATTGCTTAAAGCCATGCACTAATATGACAGACAAGGTACTTAGGAGGAATGTTAGTCGGCGAACACAGGGGATGTGATGCAGGGGAAAACAACACACACTGTAGCGCAACACGCGTCTCTGAACCACCCTCCTCACTGCGAGGCACTTCCCAACACAGCATCCTTGAGTGCTTCACACGTTTTTGTGTGTGTGTGTGTGTGTGTGTGTGTGTGTGTGTGTGTGTGTGTGTGTGGGTGTGTGTGTGTGTGTGTGTGAATGTGTGTGTGTGTGTGTGGGTGTTTTCTGGTGCATCTGTGCATTTGTCTGCTCCCAACACGCACCACACGGCACACGTGCGTGGAGCGAGCCATGTTTGGGTAAACTGCGTAACAAATGAAAGAAAAGAGGGGTACAGCGAGAAGACTCCACTCCGCGCTCCCCAGACAGCAGTGCCCCCCCCCTTTTTTATTATTAAT
This sequence comes from Alosa alosa, assembly GCF_017589495.1. Lineage (NCBI taxonomy): Eukaryota > Metazoa > Chordata > Actinopteri > Clupeiformes > Clupeidae > Alosa > Alosa alosa. The sequence continues at coordinate 6,812,397 of NC_063198.1, forward strand.
ACCAGCGGCCCACATCCCAGCACTGTGACCTGTTCAAATGGGCCTGCGTGCTGATCAATGATATCAAGGTAGATGAGCACTCACTGTGCTGGGGGGTCTGTTCAACGGAGAGGAGAGACTGCAGGCTAGTGGGGGTATTGGGGGATGCTGGTTGGGGACTGAATGCGAGTGCTAGGGCACACTCCGAGCAACAAGGGCTTAGTAAGCTGATCACAATTTTTTTTTTGCATTCCTTGACTTCTAGGATAATGTGCTGAATTAAAGCTGTGTGATATCCGACTGGGGTGGAGGGAGGAGGAATCATTTTGTCATAGCATATTCGCAGGGTTTTTTTCCTACTCTATTCCTTAAACAACTTTCATCCAAGGCTTTAGGATGTTTTGACACACTTAGGTGTTTGCATCAAAACTACTGATTTAATTAAAATAGACCATAGCAGTTTGTGGAAAAACACTGCCAGGAGACGGGTTCATCCTTCTATTCTGGGTGTCAATGTTAACTTAATCTGATGATGCAAACTTTCAAGATGAAAACAGTTTTTAAGTCAAACATAGCCTAAATCATGGAGAAAGGTGAGTTAAACCTAAAAGTAAATATGGACAAAAAGAAAATACTTTCGACATGTGTTACAACTGCATTTCAGGCAGTATCTTCTCTTCAGTGATAAATTTAGGTTTCAGGATGTGATATCAAACTATAGTCTTGCCATGCATGCATGGTCTGTTATTGTATGCATAAGTGAGGATATACACTTTCATATAACCCACACCTTATTAGGACAAGCATAGCTTTGCAGAATTATGCTGATAGACTGATATAATAATTGCTATTGTTTAAATAAAAGCCTCACACTTTGAATCTATAATATAGGAATTTGAATTTGAACAGGAAAATACCTTGAAGTTAATATTAACTTCTAGGTATTTTCCTGTTCAAATTCCTTACCTCTCAGATGATTCAGCATCATGAAGGCCACAGTGAAACAGATTATCAACGCCATATATCTGAACAGTAAATTTAGTAAGGTCAGACATAAATTCAGAACAAAGTGCATTTTCTGGAGGCTTATGTGGTATGTAATGCTGTTGTTCTGTCTTTGCTCTTCGTCAATGACTGTCTCACATTGGATAAAGACATTACTTTTCTTGCTGGTGGACTGCTGAGTCCCATGCCTATAGAGGAATATAGCTACTCTAAGTCTCCAGAGTACGGAGCCTGGGAGGTCTCATTGAGAGATATTTTGTTGTTTTATCCAGAAAATATGTGTTTATTGTACAAAATACCATGCTCATTTTAATTGTGTATGCATCATAGTAATTTTCTGCTCGTTTTACTAAATCATGCACTCATCTTACTAAATTGTGGGCTCGTTTTACTAAATTGTGAGCTCATTTTACTAAATTGTGAGCTCATCTTACTAAATTGTGAGCTCATTTTACTAAACTGTGCTTGTGTTTTAATGTAACAATACGGGCACACTATTTAGTAAAACGAGTGCATATATTACTAAAATGAACGCACAATCTAGTAAAATGAGGGTATAATTTATTAAAAACGGACCAATGACTTAGTAAGATGAGCACACAATTTAGTAAACTGAGAGAATGTGTGTTTATTTTACTAAAATGCGGGCTCGTTTTACCAAATTATGCTCTCATTTCAGTAAATTGTGCTCTCATTTTAATTTAGTACACCAACCAGTAGGCTAACCAACAACCATTAGTCAAATGAGCACAGTATAGTGTATATATATATATACACACAGTATATACATACATACTATACTTATACTATACAAGTAAAACGAGAGCACAAGATACTAAAATGAACACAAAATTAAATCAAATGAGAGCACGATTTTGAGCGCACATTCTCTCATACAAAAAAAATCTTGAATTGATGCCCCCGAGCTCCATACCTGAAGCACACGCAGTTAATGACACAACAAGCAGCCAGGCAGCTACAACGCTACACTGTGGGGGCATGTCCCCCATGTCCGTGCCTGCAGACTGTAGTGCTAGCTGCCTTGCTGCTTTAGCTGTTGGAAATAGCAACTCGGGCTAAGTAAAACCGAATGTGTTTTTTTTTTTTTTTTTTCTGGACCGACAGCACTCGCTGACCCCGAGAAACGGAGATGTGACAAATCGCCGGATTTCTCCTGTAGGTTGAGGGGCCCTAATTTAAATACTGGACACAGTGCAAAGTCCTAAGTCTAACTTATGCAAAATCTAATAGTTAAGTTAACTAAAGTTAATTACTTTGCAAAATCTGTTTGCAAATGTAAAACAATGAGAAAGCACAAACAGCGGTGGGTCTGCTAAAAGTTGTCTCACGCAGCATGATGCCGTTGCATGCATGAGAACTTTGCACATAAACTGACTTAGCAAACTGCGTAGCAAATTAGCTGCATAGCATAGCATAGCCTGCGGTTGATTTCTACGATCTCTCTCTCCTTATTTACATCAATGATGAAGTAAGTCACTATCAAGCAAGCATATACGTCACCTAATAAAAGCTGACAGAATTGTCTGCTAAGGCTATCTAGGCTAATCTTAACATCGGCTGTCTAACAATTTCTTATCTTATTCTTATTTTTTTGATGCTAGCTATGTTCCCCAGGTCCTATGTTCCCCACTAGGGGTTAGGGTTAGGGTTAGGTTTAGGGTTAGGGTCCTATGTTCCCCGGTCCCATACAAAGCGGGGAACATAGGTACGCTCCCCTATAGATGAGCATAATTATGTTGTCTCTCATTTTTCACCAGTATCAAACAAGACAGGCTCACTGGTGCTGTCAGCATTAGGGCAGCATGTCAAAGGCTATGCGAAAAGCAAGATGCCACATTGCAGAGTTGGCTAATGTCAGGGACAGGTTGCCGTTTTGATCTAGCCTACTTTAAAGTCATTACTGAACCTGCCATAGCAACCTAACTAGACCTGAGCTATACTTAAAACAGTGTTATCAGTTTGGACCTCTGACTAAGTTGGACACTTATATCATTGTTGATGGTTGTAAAAAATTCTCTTCATCAATTTACAAAACACTATGCAGACAATGGCAAATGCTGACTAGTGAAGCTGGCAGGGCGGCGTTACCCCCTGGACAGGACCAAACTGGGGGTGGTGGGGAGGAAGGTGGGGACTTCATGTAGACGGTACCTGAGGTAGCGAAGCAGGTATGTTATACAAGTCATTATAAGACAGTTGATAGCCGGTGATTAGTCAAGGTTAATGATTGCATGTGTGACATGCAGTGTTGTGTGTAACGCGTTACAGTAACGTAACTACTTTTTGGTAACGTAACGTAGTTCAGGGCCATATGGTGAGTATCAAAGTAGACATAAGATCTATTCAACAGCAACAATATACACTACTAAACAAAACCCCTTAATTTCACCCCTTAAAATTCCTCACTTTTGACCTTAAAACCCTTCTATAATTAAGTAATTTTTAAGTAGAAATGTGCATAGATTAATGAGAAAAGCATACTGAATTACCCTTACTTTTTCGATTTCCCCCCTTAATCAAGGAATCCCTGATACTTAAATTGTCCTTAAAAGCAAATAAGGGAACCCCTGACTTGACATCTTAAAGTATAGTATATATACTCTTTCGATCCCGTGAGGGAAATTTGGTCTCTGCGTTTATCCCAATACGTGAATTAGTGAAACACACTCAGCACACAGTGAACACACAGTGAGGTGAAGCACACTAATCCCGGCGCAGTGAGCTGCCTGCAACAACAGCGGCGCTCGGGGAGCAGTGAGGGGTTAGGTGCCTTGCTCAAGGGCACTTCAGCCGTGCCTACTGGTCGGGGTTCGAACCAGCAACCCTCTGGTAACAAGTCCGAAGCGCTAACCAGTAGGCCATGGCTGCCCACAAATGTAAGATTACTGTAAGGGGTTTCACATTTACACCTTAAAATGACATTTTAAGGTACACTTAAGGTCCCCTTAAATTAATTGGTTTTGGTATGTTTTCAGGGGTAATTTAAGGTACATTTGAGTACATTACATTTCATAGTGATAAGGAGTTGTATTACTGGAAGCTAACCTATAAATACACTTACATTACAATATTATTTTATGAAGAGATTAACCAAAATGTTTCATGGAAACTTTGTTATTTTATTGATTTATATTGACATCACCAATACAAATCTAAATATGCCTTAACAATATGCCTGTATTTCAAAGGTGCTCCTCTGAATTTTTTTTGTTTCTAAAACTAGTAGGCTAACTAGCAATCAAATGTGTCTTGCAAACAGCACAGATGTCACAGTTAAAATACAAGCACATACAGAGACATACTGTATGTGCTTGAATGTTAAGAGTTTCTGAAATTAAATGGAACACCATGTCTTCTTCAGTGAGATGATGTTTTTCATTTGTGATTTAGTTTCTACAGCCAGCATTGGAAATGTTACACTAACAAATTACATTGTGATTTAAGCCATATGTTACTCTTTTCAACTCTTTTCTGTTTGACCTTCTTGTGAAACAATCTTTTGACAGTTTAATTCAGTACACCTGACTGTCATGTTTTAATTCTTGCTACAGATGGTATCATAAATGAGAAAATTAGCGTTAGCACATGGTAGCCTGGTATCATGTAGGCTACTCAGGAAAGTATGTCATAGTAACTACTTTCTTCCATCACAACTCTCATTATATGCCATATATCTGGCTGCTCATATCTAAGGTATATCTGGCTGCAGCTGCTTATATCTAAGGTTGATCTTTTCTGAGCTTTCATTGTGGTTGGATGGATACTATGATATTGCAATGAGTTGAAAGAAAGAAAGAAAGAAAGAAAGACGGCCTGTGCTAAACTGTTCTTTTGGTCTCTTCTGGAAAAGGACAACTGTCTACAATCTCAAGCAGGGAGGCCTCTCAAGCTCTGGGAGTCAAGCTGTCAATGCTTTTCAAGCTTTGCTGAGGGTTCAGCGTTAACATGAAAGGGACAGGTTTTCCTAGACAGCTATAAAGAACACAGTGAAAAGGGCGAGTGTTCTCTTCTCTTACAATTAGCCCATCTAGAAGCATTAGTTTGAAGCTCACAAGCAAAGCATTTCCAAGTAGTGCTGCAATCTGAAATCACAGTGCAATAACACTCTGAGCGTAATCTGAACTGATGCCCATGGAAAAGAGAAAGGCAGTAACGTGAGCATGGCAGCGTGAGGATACGATAGGGTGTTAGCGTTGGGTGTTAGTGATTGTCCAATTTTGCCTGCGCTCTTGTGGATTACTTAATTATCAGAGCGTGTGTAGATTCGGCAAGCGTTAATGGCAGGCCATTCGGCCTTTTCCTCACTTAAGGAATAAATTGTATTGCTCCATCTCTCTCTCTCTCTCTCTCTCCAGCTCGACTCCCACCCACCCACACATAAACATATTCCTCCCCGTGCTTTATCCCCGGCGTCGTATACATCATTTCATCTGAAATGTGATGACCACCCAGAGAAAGCCCGGTGTGATAGTATTTCATTACAGCCATTTCTTTAATTGTGTATTCCAGTCGATCTCCTCTCTCTCTGCCAGCCTTTGTTCTCCGTGGCGTGTGGTGAAAAGAGACCAGAGCACACTCTTCCAGCTTTATCATCATGAGGGGCCTGGCATTTTTCAGCTAAATCGCCATCCTCGATGCCATCTATTTTAAAGTGATCATTTAGATGGAGGGGGGGGGGTTGTGGGGGCGTAGGGGGGGGGAAAAAAGGAAGTTCAGCATAAACTCATAGCGACAGCCAGATAGCTCTGGGCGGCGACACGGAGAAGCTGGATCCACATCAGCTCTGTGAGTAATATTGACCCTGAGGAGAGTGGAGTCTATAAGATTACAGGAGGTTGGGTCAGTGCAGCTGGAATCAGGTCAGCTGTGAGTGGTAGTCTGGAGACCAGGCAGGCTCCAGATCGAGGAGGTTCGGGAGAGCGAGACGAGGAGGAGGCCACTCTGAGGAAGGAGGAAGAGGAGAAGGAAGGAGGAGGGGGAGGGGGAGGGCTGAGGATGAACAGACTAGAGGAGGAGGAGGAGACAGATGAGGAAGACTGAAGGAGCAGATAAGAGACAACAGGGAAAGAGGAGAGAAATAAAGAAACAAGTAGAGAAAGCTGAAGAAGGACCACAAGGAGGGGGAAGAGGAGACACACTGAGGTTACAGTAATCAAATCATTTGTTGGGGCTGCAATAGTTGCATGACCAGAGGTCAGAGTCTATTAGCAGTACGCCCAGTGCCATATGGCGTAGTTACAGTGCTTTGTACAGTCATGTACGGTGGCGGTCTGTAGCACCTTAGCCACATGGTTTCATTAAAAATACAAAATAAGACAAACAACAATAAATCTTTCAAATAAATATATTGTGCGATTAATACATATTATAGCTGTGTAAAATCTTTGGAATAAAAATATAGCATCATATACAGCACTTCAGAAAAGGGTAAAAAAGTAAAACTGGTTGGAATTACATTTTTTTAATCATGGGAGATGGAATTGAATGCAAAAGCAGCCATCCTAATGCATGCACAATGAGCCGCTCACTGGGAGATCCCTTCTATACAGGACACAGCCCTTAGTCTCCACTAATCCAAACGCTCACCAATGCTTACGTCAATACGGACGGTTCCCACACATTTCTCCACATGTTTAGAGTAAACACACCCCCTTCTCTAATACATTCATATCCACTCGCATGTCTTTGGCCAGAGGATTATTGTACATTAATTGCATTAGCATTTTCCCACTGACAACAAGGTGAGTTCTTATCCCATGATCTTCAAACTGTGACTGGGAACTATTGATCTGGAGCATGTTGTCATTCAAATTGTAATTAGGGGAGGGCTGCCGGGGTCGGCCTCCAATCCGTTTGAACATCTGGATAAGAGTTCCTCAAGGACGCTGGAGCCTGCGGGACGCCACCACTGCCCTGAGACCCCCGCCTCGGCTCCATGTGCCCGAGTCCATTATACAAATGATCTAATTAATGCAGACACTCCAGTAGCTATGGCGATGAGCAATCAATGTGGACAAAATGCTGGGAAAAGAGCCCAGTTCCAGAGTGAAATACACACTGCTGTGACACACACACACGCACACACACACACACACACACACACACACACACATGTGGACATGTGTGCATGTGATCCATATGCTGGCATGCTCATGCCCACTCCAATAACACACACACTGGCATGCACACACACAGACACACACACACACACACACACACACACACACACACACACAGACTGACACACACACACACGAGCGTGCACGCCCAGACACACACACACACACATGAAAACACATGCTGCACATATATGTTCATACCTACAGATATTACACCAGAGTGTTATATTATATGACATTGTCAATACGTTGAAAACCTGAAGTGGAAAAAATGTAAATTCGAATTCAGCAGTCTGATATTATCTGGCTTGCTGTAATGTATTCTCGGCTCATACATCACCTCACCAAATAATCTCTTTCCTCAAACTCCGCATTTACATGCGCTTCATTTGCCATATGCCCTTTATTTAGGAGGCTTAAGAGTAAAGCACAGTTCAACACAAACAACAGCTGAAGCACACTCCCTAAAAGCATCTGAGGAAGGTATTTATGACTATTGGGAGCCATATACTGAGTTCCCGCTTCATCTGTTCTCTCCTCTGAGTCTCTTTCTCACCCTCTTGAAAAAAGAAATTATGATAAACATATGATGTCATTTTGTAAATGAGTGTCATTTTGACAGAATAAAAAGTATTAATACCCCAGTATCTGCGTAAACAAGGTATTAAAGAAGACCTGTCTTAAACATGACTAACAGTTGACAACAAAGCTTTGACTATAGTTCTCTCTATCTAAACATGGGGGGAAAACCAAGTCAAAAATGGAAGGAAATTATCGCCTGCTTTACATTGCTGCACTTCATATTATTCAGTAATAACTTTATGTTGGTGCTATCACAGGTTATTCTTATCTATAATTAAAACTGTATTTTACAGACATGCAAACGGATACATTAGCAGTCCCAACATATATCGCTTCCAATATAATAACAGAGTTCAAATGAATCGTTTTATGGAGCCCCCCGTGAGATCAAAAAAAGAAGTAGCTCAATTAATTTATTCTTTTTATGAGTAAATAAAGTTTCACTCCAGGACTACATTAAATTCTGTCACCACTGCATTTGTGTTATCATTATTCAATGAATAATTCCGTTTGCACACGGAAGAAAGTGCTTACAGCCGAACTTTTTTCAAAAGGGAATCAGCTGAACAAATTGTCTAAGAAATTGTTAAATGGTCTTGTTCAGAGTGTTTAGGGAATAAAGTTTTTTTTTTCATAACTATGGTGTGCCAAGAGTCGAAGAAAAAAATGGTTTGCTTGACCACTCACAACAATGGCCAGTTAATCCTCAGCTAAAAGAGGGAAAAAACAGGATGAAAACAGATGTCGCCTTTGCACATTTGCAAGCGCAGAGATAAGCATTAAAAACATTTCTGAGGAGGGAAGAAAGAGGAGACTGTTTGTGATAGTCGATTTGAGATAATTGTCTTTAAATGGACACGTCCATGTGACCACACACACACACACACACACACACACACAAAGCAGACAACAGGCACATGTGCTGATCCTATGCTGCTGCCGGAAATGTGTTATCTTGGCTCTGGTTAACACTTTCTTTGCATGAAGCGATGTAAATGAACAAACTAAACTGTTTTTTGATCTGCACATGCAAATTCAGAGACACTGGTTACAAATGACTACCTCGGGAAGCACATACAAACAATGCAAATATTGCCCCCTTGTGGTTCATTTGCAATCACAGGTGCCCCAGAAGAAGACATGCCAGCACTTACACACACAATGAAGTAACCCAGCTGGTACATGTCTGAGTCTCTCTCTCTCTCTAAATCTCTCTCTTTCTCTCTCTCTCTCTCTCACTCCCTTTCTTTGTCTCCTTTCTTCCATCCTGGTTATGTCTGATGAGCACCTATAATGATAAACGGTCATTAGAGACTAGCTTGTGCCTAGTGAGGATCTTTTATTCCTCGATTTGAATCACCAAAATCATATATGTGCCGCTTAGTGTGTGAAATGATGCCCTCTCTCCACCTCCAGCCATGAGCCTGTGGTGTGTTCAGTGTAAGAGTGAGGATTCTGAGGACTGGCCAGAGCGTGTGACTGGAGAGACGGGGCTACTTTATATCCTGGACATGAATACTCATTAGAGCATCTACAAGGGTGGTGAAAACAGAGCTGATTAGATATAAAAGTCTCTTTTTGCTGAGCAGAGAATCACAAACATTCTCTTCATTACTCCAAAAAGAAGCACTGTGGTAAGCTGCATTAAAATCTAGGATGCATTTAGGAAATTAACACAGAAATATTGCAATTTTCACAAATCCACTCTAAACAGAATCCGTTTCCGACCAATTAATTGTCTAATTTGTAAATTAATTCTGTCCTTCGAAGCCACTCTTTCTCTATCTCTCACTCTCCTCCTTTCTTTCTTTTGAAAGAAGGAGGGGGGAGTAAATTTCAATGTCACATAAAGTCACAGCCATAATTTATTAGCTCCTTAATATTGACGGACAAAGGTCCCCATCTATGCTGTGAGGCATTTCTATCAGGTTTATCTGCGTGGGTTATTAACCTTGACCTGGTGCAAATGTACTTCAGGTTTTGAGGAGCTTCCAGGCACACGCATTTTTATGCCCCCTGAAGAAGTTCGCCATGGCGACTGTCGCCACAGCTGCCCATCACCGTGGCACTTTAAACTGGCCTTAATTGTCATATGGGAGCCGACGCAGGCTCCTTAATTGATCTGACCTTTTCGCATAGCTTTTTAATTTTCAGGCCCACTTTCATTGTTCCATCTGGCACTTTAAAACGACATCTGGTAAACTGTACTTTACCGGCTGATCTCTGCACAGCTATTTTTAAACATAATGTATGCTTCAACAGATGTTGGTTTTTTATAGATGAGGAGTGAAACGATACTCGGATATATACCGTGTCTGCAATAGTTCCCTCAGCAATTCAAATATTGACACCAAGAATTACAAGCCAGGGCCGCCAGGGAACTCTGGCTATTATGTTCGGGTTCTTATTTTGCGGCCTATTAGGTAAACATCAATTCTGCTCTGTTTTCCTCTCTTCATTGCTCATAAATAAAACATGAGCCTATAGTTTATAAAGTGATAAACATTTTTGCAGTGCAGGGTGGGTTTTTACAAATACGCCTGTTGTCAGCAAGAAAGCAGGCAAATTTGTTGAATAAATAATAAGCAGGTGCGGGGAGAAGATGAGAAATTTGTTTGGCGGCGGAGTGTCAGTGTCAGTCAACAGGTCGGGGGACAGGACGAGCAGAGCGCAGCGTTTCTTGTCGCCTTGTGACACCCAAGTCCTCCCGCTCCCTCTCCCACCACCTCCTCCACCCATCCTGGACAGACTTCATGATTTTGAAATAGAGGGAGGGGGTTGGGGGGGGGGGGGGATAATTGCAATGGGCACACAAAGGTGCAAAGCAAAGAAAACGGTGCCCATTAAAAATGAATGGCAAAGAAAGTGTCCCCCACCACTTGATCGGGTTCCATCCATACACACAGAGCGATCTGGTGCGAACAGATGCATTTGGGCTTTGGGAGAACTTCTCCTCCCTGACTGGTGAATGGAATTGTTCCTCTGCTTGGCTGAGCTGCGTTGCGGGTCCCTAACATGTCTCTTTTTTGGTTGGCCCTCTATCTGGCTGGCTAATCTGCTGCTGCTGCTGGTGAGTCTCTCTACTGGCAGCTGCGTGATTAACTCAGCCCGAGGCGCCATTGGCCTACTGCGTTTGCCTGAGCACCATAGGAGGTGCAGATTAGTCCAACTATTCCTGAAATATGCAGCCGTCCCTCTTTCTCCCCGTCCCCCTAAATCAACGTCCCCACACACACACATACATCCACACACACACACACACACACACACACACACACACACACAGACACACACATATACACAGACACTTAGGACTGGGTCCTGGGCTGGGCGATGATGAGAAGTTGGCAAGTGAAAGCCACGCGCTCTATCTCACCCGCTCGGCCGACATGTTGTCGATTTTTACATCCGTGCTTGAAAACTTAATTGTGAGCCTTGACATTTTCCAATAGATAAATTTCCTATTGCGCATTTTCATGGAGAAGTGCTCTAAGATGAGCCTACCTGGAGGGTGTTAAATTAATGGCATATAATTGACTGATTAAATGCATATTGATTGCCCAGGCCCTGGCGATGAAGGCACTGGATACGGGCCGCCTGGTTACCTCCCCACGAGGGAGAAGATGAAAAAAAATTTGCTCCTGTGGACTCTATGGACATGGCGGCCCAATTCACTGAGGAGAGGGAAAACAGGTTTCATGACACATTTTAATCATGGTATTTGTAATAAACCACTGGGCAGTTATCTGGTGCACTGAAAGTTAATTAACATAGAATATTAAGCTAATAAACTCTGTTAATCTGCAAAAGTGGCAAAATAATAATGATGGAGCCTTCATACTGTAAGTAATTGGCCCTCGCAGGAAAAAAGGGAAAAAATTAAATTAAAAACACAGTGACAATTGAAAGGCCAAATATCTTGTGGGTGCTCCTCTTTGGGAAATTAAATAAAAAAAACAGTTGTTAAAAGATCTCCATGGGCTGTGTTTTTTTCTTATTTCTTATGTGTGTGTGTATGTTTATGAGTGTGTGTATGTTTGTGTGTGTATGTGTGTGTGTGTGTGTGTGTGTGTGTGTGTGTGTGTGTGTGTGTGTGTGTGTGTGTGTGTGTGTGTGTGTGTGTGTATGTGTGTACAGTATGTATGTGTATATATCTGTGTGTGTGTGTGTGTGTGTGTGTGTGTGTGAGACAGACGTTGACATGCCCCGTCCTCAAGGTCAGAGTCTGAGGCTCCCCTGAAAGTCTTCAGCCATTGATGGACACGTCGTCCCTCCTGGGCCTGTTGGGCGAGCGAGCGCCGCAGAACATCTGTTCACACACCGCCCTCGCTGCCTGGCGCTCCCTGACACCGGGCCCCCACGCGCCCGCATGTCCGCCCGCGCGCTCCAGCTCCCAATTCCCACGTCGGGTCCAGATGGCAGCACCAGCCCAGCGCTCCCACCCTTACCTATACATCCGGCATGAATCAAGTGCCGGCATTTTCGCTGTCCCCCCGGAGAAGTATCGCCCCAGGCAAGCCTATGCCACTCACTGCTGACCAGCCTCTGGTGACAAACCCCCCATCCCCCACCCCACCCCGCCCTGCAACCCCTCCCCCTATCCCCCCGCATCACCAACCCCCCTTCCCGCCCCCATGTTCTCTCCTGTCAAAAGACAAATTGTTCAACAGCCCGCTTTTTTATGAATTCACCCCCCGGTACAGTTCTCTAAAGAGGTTAAGGAAAATCCTTGGCCTGAACCTCTCAACTTTGAGGCACAACTCCGGAAGGCTTTGTTAAAAGTTCACCGTCCAAAAGCAAAGTCCAATATATCAAACCACGGAAAGAGGGCATACCCTACTGCCTTGTTCTATAAAAAAAAAAAAAAAAAAACAGCAAGATTAAGGGTGGTCTTCACCAGGCCAAAAGTGGTTTTCGGTGCCATTTTTTAAGAGCACATCTTGATGTCTCTCGATGATGCTTCTGCTGCTGTCTCACTCCCCTCATGTTTAACCCATTGTTATAATTGAGGTGTTTGGGCGAACAAAACAATATGGCTAAGATACGCTTCATCAGAGAACAATTTCTTTTTTCTTCTGTGGTGTCAAAATTACCCAAGGCAGCGCTGATTGTGGCAAAATTAAACTCTGTTTGTGCTCCATTGTCTGATAAATATTTATTTTGTTTTCGGAGTTGGCAAGGGAATAAGATTTTCACTTAAAATAATGACTTGCAGATGGTTCTGTGGAGTACGCTGACGGAATTACCCAGATGGAAAATTGCATTAGCAAACAAATGACTGGATTTGACAAACAAAGGGGAACCGTCACCTATACAGTCTGTCAAATGTCACTTTTATCTGGCGCTCGCCCTTGCATCACTGAGCAGTGCGTCTTGGTTAATCCCACGTTTGAAAAACGGAAAAAGGAAATGAGTGGAGCAGGCTGTATGGCAGACAGCACAACTCAAGATGATGAGCGAAGAGCCTCTATCTTTTTTTTTTTGGTGTCTCTCAGCTCCATATTTTCCACAAAAAAGGGGGGAAAAAACAACAAACCACTACACTCATTTCCCTACCCACACTGAGCTGAACTGGAGTTCTTCTGCTGGTGGACATTCGTTAGCATGCGCGGCTGTCTTCCTTCCTTGTCCGCGTGGCGTTTAAATTGGCTGTATCTGCTAACCGCCGCTAACGACTCCCCCTCTGCTCCCCACAGCAGCAGGTGGAAGGCTGCCAACTGTCCGCATTCATTTAGCCGCTCTATTCGCTCCGTGCGAGCGTCCACCTCTACACAAATAAGCAGCAGGCCGGCTCTGCTGAGCCCTGAAGCTCTCTCCCTGAAGCTTTGCGTGGCCACCGCTGCCACACGTGGACAGCCTCAGTCGGCTCGGCTTTCCGTTCGCTCCGTGTCCACACGTAGAGGCCATTCTCGGTGTGTCTGTGGCCTCACACTGAAATCCCCATTGCCAGCATCTGCTCTGTTTTCTTCCCTACTTTACAAGAATAGCTCAAGCTGCATGAAGCCATCTGTAAGAAGGGGGGGGGGTCTCAACACAAGCATGCTGCTGTTTGCGTAGGACATGTGCCGTAGTTTACTCGCTCTGATTGCCTTCATTTAAGCCCAACTTCACTACGGCAGTGGGGGAGCGGGGGAAGGAGAGAGAGAGATAGAGAGAGAGAGAGAGAGAGAGAGAGAGAAAGCGAGGGTGTCTTGGCGCGCTACTAACATACCTCACGGGGCTCAGAAACATCTACCTGACACAGGCATGGCATCTCCGCCACAGGTATGCGGAGCCGGTTGCCAAGAGCTCTGGGAAGCGAACAATAGGAGCTTAGAGCTAACCATTCCGCGCTGCTGAAGGCCCCAAACCACAGGCCTCACTCCCCACCTCGTGCCATCAGATGAATGATGGATGTCAGCTACTGGTGTTTCCTTTTAATGCAGTGAGCGGTTTTTGGTTTTTGTCTCTTGGTTGTAGTTTTTTTATTGCCTTGTCTGGGAGGCAATGAGATGGGCAGACATTTCTCTGTGGGCTCCCCCCTGATCTGAATAACTCCGATCCAACTGCCTCCTCAAGTGTGTATCGGGCAAAGGCAGGGACCATCATTAAGTGCCCGCACCGCAAATCTTTTTTAATTATTCCCCCCGCCTTGGCCCTCAATGAGACGAGTCTTTATAGATAATCCGTGTAATTGGACAATGGGCTTTTGCTCATTCAATTATTGACCACTGAATCAGTTAAAACAGTGATGTGCAATTTTCTGCCCTTCCACGGACTGACTTGAAGGGGCTTGTGTCGAAGCCACTTGGAGGAAGTGAGAAGCCGCAACGTCTGGGCATGCATGTCATTACCAATACGCCCCATTCCTCAACGAGCCGTCAGGCTGCTGTGTGATATATAACTACGGCTACTGAGCTACGGCGATGTCAGCTCTGAAAAGGCCACAGCCAAAACAAATAAATACATATCATACATATTCAGTGCGCAGACCCGATCGGTGCTTTTAGAGCCACTTTTTATCCACTTCACGAGGACGACATGCGGTGTTATGATTGGCCCGCTTCCTAAACCAGCTGCAGTTGTTGTGGGAAGAGTGTCATTTATCCCAATGGGTTTCTACACACTTGGGCTCAAGTATGTTAAACAACCACCAATAGCATCAGTCTTTGCAGCTGATGATAGTCAATGTTTTTTTGGAAGGACCGACAAACATCACTTACAGCTGAGAGGAAGGAGGCTAATGTGGCTGAAAGTAGGGAAAGATGCAAGGAATCTGTCAGTGACTTTGAAATATCCAGACACACGTACATGTATAAACACTTGTATGTCTGGTCTGAGTGGAAAAGTAGGGAAAAGTCTCATTTAAAAGCAGATATTTCAGTCTAGGCCCTTACACACTGTATGGTTTGAATTGCTGAAACTCTGGCCACAGTGTTGATAATAGCTTTCAACCCTTCAAGCAAGCCAGCCTGCACTGTTAACACATATTTTCTGACATAGATCAGTTCGTTAGAGTTGGTTTTATCGTTATTCTTCGCCTCGAGAATAAACTGAAAATATCAAATAATTGAAATGAACAGACAACATTTTTTAGCCGACAGCAGCTGTCCTCGATTTAGAAGACTTGAGAACAGAGGAAATACTGGAAGAAAATTCCAGTCTTTTGCACATTCTCTGACCTTATCTTGGTGTAGGTAAGGTAACATGTGAGTTATCAAGGCGAGTCTTATTCCATTGACGCTACTAAAAAATCCAACGAGAGTCTCACTGGAAGTAGTGAACCAATGTTAATAACCCTCTCTACAAAATTCACACCTCCAGCTAATGCTATTATCATAATTGTTACCAAATATCCTAGTTTTAATTGCCATACGATTAATTTGCTCCAATGAAGGAGTCCCTGGCAGGGGAAAATATCATTTGAAAATGAACAGCTTCCTCTCAAATCATCTCATATAAACACTGATAAATATACTAATATTTTCAGGGGAAGTAATGAAGCATGAAAATGGTTTTAATGTGGTTTGGAGGCAAGAGAAATTATGTACCGCAAGAATTACTACAGTCTCTGTTCCCTTTAACACTTGAGAACCAGAAGTGGATAACAAGCAGGTGGCCTGTGTTCTTTGCTGTGCTTTACTGTGTATACATACAGATGTAAAAATGAGCACCTGGCATAATACAGAGGATCACCTTGGATCTCGTATCCTTTCCCAATAATTGCAGCGTGGTGGTTTTAGCATAAAGCATTTTAATACAGTACTACATGGCTTAATCCCTCAGAAAGACAAAGGACCAACAGACTAAATAATCGCTGGCATTACCGCCTGAGCCAGCAAGATGAAATAACAAACCTATTTAATTAAATCCAGAGACGCCACGGATCTTTTTTCAAATAAAAGATTTTTTAAAAGTCTCATTTATTTGCCGACGTTAATGCCCACTTGAGACTTATCGATTTGAGTGTTGCAATATGTTAAAATAATGTATCCTGCAACAGTCATCATCCCTGTCTCACCGGCCTCCCTCACACCACCCTGCAATCAACAGATTGTTAGACATGCATTTTCTGGGGCCGTGACAAAGCCTGATATATGGGGTCGAACCGAGCGTTCCTAATCCATCCATTGGTACAATTTATTATCTTATTATAATTGTATACACAAACATTGTGGTGATTTAGGTGACACAGTGGAAAGATGAAATCCATTTATATTAAAAGGGTTGTTCACCTCTGAAACACACTGCCGGCAACACCTCTCAATGACTGCTTTTAACAACATGGTTATTGTTTTATTGATCAAGGTTTTATTACGGATCTGACACCCATGTTATGTGTTAATCGAACCGCATATAATTTTTTGACACATATTTTACGAGATTATGACTGCAATTAATTTAATAACTATTATTTTTCCAGTGATTTCAGTCTTCACAAGGTTTGTGTGTGTGTGTGTGTGTGTGTGTGTGTGTGTGTGTGTTGGAGGGGACAGTGGCCCATTCATCTTGGCTGTGTTGTCAGTCAAGGATGTTCTTGCTTGGGCGGTCGGGCCATGACCTGTATGGGGTGGGGAGGGGGCCGTGTGGAGGGGGGGTGGGTAAGGTGAAGTTCAGGGGGGGTTAGGGTGGGGTGGGGTTGTACAAGTGGCCAATGGAACCAAAGTGGTACTGCGAGCTCCATCGTCTTGCTGCACTCTTTTGTTCGTAGAGGTGATGCCACTATTAGGAGGACCATTCATTGACGTGCGAGGCCTGCTTTCCACTCTTAAATGTCCCCATTTTATGGGAAAATTATACAATTGCAGGCTCTGCTCCAAAAGTACTTTGTTAATGCGTAATTTTTCATAGAATGAACATTTAACCTACCTACCAAAGAAAAAAAAGTGCAAAAGAAATCCATTAAATTCTCCATGTTCACATTTTCCTCTTAACACTAGGTTTACACACACTAAATCAGAGAGAACCGTGAAGCCCAGGCAGTTAAAAGACTCCATGCCACAGCTATGGCCTGTCCTGTGCAAAGCCTCGATATCCGTCTCTCTCTCTCTCTGTTTTAGTCAATATCTGCATGTCTTTTCATTCATTTCCTCAAACACGCGGCACACACATTTGCTGAATGTGGCAGAATTTACCTATCACACAAATTATTAATTAATCATTCATCCCATCCCTCATAATTGAACAAAGATCTGGAATGCTATTAGCTCAGATAATAAAGGGGAAGACTACCTCCCGCCCACCTGCGCACATAGGAAGTGTCTCCTAGCTCTCTGGATCTTTGTGGCCTAGTCAGCAAATGTATTCTTTAGCATTGAGGAGTAGTTAAGAACTTATAGGTTTGTCAAACCAATTTAATTCTTTTTTAAATCTTCATAGCAATTATCTCTTTGCATAATCAGTTTCAAGACCTTGGGGGTCTTCTGGGTCTTATAACGTCCCTAAAATAATTGTTCAGCGGCTAATTTGAAGTTGGGAGGAAATTGCTTAATAATCAGATCCCAAAGTCACTATTTTGGAAGAGACTTTCGCGTAAGTTGCGGGTGGAGAAGGTGCTTAATGCTATCACACGAATAATAATACAGATAAAATAAAATAAAATACAATAAAATGTGGATTAAACACAGTATTAGTAATTATTGATAAGATAAATATATGTAAAAAGATGCTATGTGAATATATGTAAAAAGATGCTATGCGTAATTCTGTGGATGGCTAATCCAGTGTAAACACAATTGGATGGGTCTCCCTTTGCACCTAAATGCTGCATGATACCAACACCGTACTGAACCCATACAGTGGTTCTGTAATAGCAGGTTAATAAAAGAGGCCATTGGTACAACATTAATGACAGCGCTTAATCCTTTACAATTCATCTAAAGAATCTCATACTCTCATCATCACTACATGCAATCTGCTGAAGATGAAATTGCTGCTTAAGAGGTATCATTTCAAGTCGGGAGAGAGGTTCAGAATTTGTCCCAATTAACCTTGTAATGAGATGTATCAAAGTCTTTATTAATGAAAGCAATGAGAGAGATAAATTGACAATGTGTAGAAACAGTTAAAGCATTTTAATGAGATGGCATGCATCAGACTGAACGTCCTAAAATGGTGCAAAAGACCCAACTCCTGGACTGTTAATAGCAGTAGGCCACACACAACAAAATGGCATTGTGTTACCTTTGACTCCAAGAGTATGTATGAATCATATACTTATACTTCTCTGCTTGACATGGACAGGGACATTTTCTTCATGAACGCTACTTAAGGAGTGCTAGACAATGTCCACCGCCTTAAACCCAATCATAATCTGTCTTGTGCAATAACAACAAGACAATACTTTACTGAAAATGCCTGATGTCATTTCATAATTGCACTAATGGTAAAAGCCTCGGCTATTTCCAGCACGTTCCAATTAGTCATTTTAAACTGCTTCTGAGTGTGTAAAGATCCATTTCAACATATAAGTCACATGATTGCACAGTGCAATCACAGCCACTGATGCTCTCACACCATCACCCCCCCTCACACACACACACACACACACCACCACCCCACCCCCCTCTCTACCCTTTCCCCGAACCCACTACCATCTCTTTCAAAGCCAAATAAATAATCCTAACAGAAACTCATCTTATGACAATTGTATATTTTTTCAAGAAAATCCTAACATGATGAGAAATGCTCCTCTAATGAGAGCGAAGACTGCCTGTATACCTGAGGTGTAAATGTTAGGGAATATGAGCACTTGACCACACACCTTTAGTAAAGCACTGCTAAACACAGGCTCATCAATATAGGACAATGACGATCCTTCTTAGAATTCAGCCGGCATTCATTAAAGATAGCCATTTTTTCTCTCTCTGATGGCTAATTAAATAAAGAACATACAATAATACAGAACCCCAAAGTGGATGGAAAAGAACAATAGAAATCACTGAGTTAATAGAAAAAAAAATCTATTTAGCCATTTACTGAGTTGAATAACTTCAAGCGGTTTTCAGGTCCCCTGCGGATCATCCTGGCAAGTCCCAGGTGGGACTATTGCCTAAGGAAAGCCCTGCTTCCTAGGCTATTTAAAGAATTCCCAGGTGACGGAAGTCATATAGCGCCAGGCTCCGCCAAAACCAATTTCCCCCCTCTCTCATATATTCTTTGATATATTTTATATGGTGAGGTCATTTATCCACAGTCTTAATTTGGTCATATGGACATCTATTTCCATTGTCAATCTGCAATATTTTTTTCTCCCCTCACTGTCATTTGCTGTGCATATTAGATTGGCAGGCAGGTGAAGAAGGGTAGCCAGGCAGGTGTCCTCAAACATGTTGAAGCTGCCGAAAGAAATTGAATTGCACAGAAGTGCGCAATTAGAATGAAATGGCATTATTGAGCACTTAATGAGTTGAGCTCAAAGACTCCCTGAAGCACATACTGAGACATACTGAGAGAGAGAGAGAGAGAGAGAGAGAGAGAGAGAGAGACTATTAAGAGCGAGAGACACAGAATGAGTGAAGCCAAAGTGGAACAGCAGAACGGCTTAGGAAGAGCAAGATGAAGTAAGGTGAAACGTGAACAAGTAAAGGACTGTTAATAGATACAGTAATTTCAAACTTTTACTCACCAAAAGTAACTCAAGCACAGATGTTGTCAGACAATGATCACTTTTCAGTATTAGTTTTCCATTTGAATAAAATCAGTACAGATAAAATATAACCAGCAAAAATACAATGCAATAATGCCCGGGGGGCTGGGTAGATGATGCCAAAACAATGTTCAGGAATATTGAGAATCTGTCAAAATAAATCATTAAATAAGTGTAGATGCAGTCTTTAATGACTAAAAACTGCACACTGAATCTTTAAAGATGGCTCTATATTTGCTTCCAAAAACTTGAGTCAACATAAACATAAATGAACAGATATTATGCAGACAAGTCAGTTTGCTCCATGTATGATGACGACTTGGTCCGAACTACATTTTTATAGCCAAAGGCTAAATAATAAGAGAATGTTTTCTCTCTCTCTCTCTCTCTGTCTCTTACACACACACACACACACACACATGCACAGAGGATAACGAATGCATTAGTTGCAGTAGTTAAGGCCATTTTGTATCTACTGTACTACATTGTAATTGCATCTCATGTGGCTTGTCAATCATTTCAGAGTGTACTAAATGGAAGGGGTGTCAGTCATCACAGAGAATGAGAAGCCTAGATCAGAGCTTTCAGGTACGGCTCAAAACAGTCACCTTTAAAACAGTCACTCATCTCATCCACCACTGCTGCGCTGTTCTGACAGATCACAGGAAAACAAATCCAGCTGTCATTTCATGATGAGGGTAATATGCGGCTTCCTTTCAGAGGCCCAGTAGATGAATGTGTGTGTGTGTGTGTGTGTGTGTGTGATTGTGTGTGTGTGTGTGTGTGTGTGTGTGTGTGTGTGTGTGTGTGTGTGAGATTTGGTTTACAGGTTGCATCTTTTGAAAGAGGCATATGTTATGGTCCACAAAGACAAACATTCTCTGATCTTAATTTTTCAATTACCAAGCCTCTTGTTCTCCAAACATATGCAAGCACAGCAGGCCTTCTTTTAAAATGGAGCACTGATGTGAGGTCTAATTAGGCGAAACTGGCAGGCTTGTAAACTGGGAAAAGTGAACACTGCTTCACATCAATCTATCTGAGCCCAAACCTTAAAAATGCTCCTAGATCATGGAAATATGTTAATGCTCTTCAAGATTCCCCATTAAATATTTAACTCAGTTTAAAATGCCATGCATAGGCTAATATCTGAAGCTCCCTGCATGAAAAACATTTATGTAACTTAGGTTAATCAATAAAGTACAAGTTTCCGATACATAAGGAAACAACCCAAACAGGCCAAACATTTTACAGCCATAAACCGGGGATCAGACTCCATGGACAGACGTCATCGGAACGGGTGGGTCGTCCGGAATCGGATCAATGGGGATGCAGCGATGGGGTGCTGATGGAACTCACATACGGAAGAAAAGACTGCCCGTGTATTTGGTGAAGTTTCGACAGGTACTGTACATTGTCTTTCAATCTGTTGACAATCTGGCAACCGATGAAATGTCCTTTCGTGGTTACAAACATTCGCGTTTACGGATGATCACTGCCATACAACTAATCGTATTAACTGTAGACTATTTATTTAGGGTAAAGTTTTGAATGACAATGTTGCGTTCATCAGTAGCATGCTCAATGAAACTTCCCCTTAGATGGCTAACATCTAATCAATATAATTTAATTTACTTTCTTATCATTTATTTATGATGCGATTTTAACAGATGGCAGGGCAAAAACCAAGACCATTCGAGGAAACGGAACTTGACGTTATAAGTATAGCGCAAGCGGTTACATGTGCGGATGAGGATGACGGTGAGTTGCATGGTGATAAGAGCGGCCAGACCGCAGTTACAGGTAACTGAAATGTTACACGTTTTCTGCATAGAGTTAAACCATTATGTTTTCGTTATGAAACACTGCTGGTATCCAATGTCGTGGAAAACTCTATTGAAATGCTTTTAGTACCTGATAAATTCAATATGATAAGCGGCATCTAGAACAAAGCTTTCCATTGAGAGGTAGGCTATCCCAGTAGGCTAATGTTTTCACAGAACTGTACTAAACTTTAGATAAGGAGGCCAGCACATCTTAGATGTAGTGTAGTAGTGGATGCCCGTTTGTGTAGAAAACCCCACTAAAACTAACTATGCAACTATGCTGCAACATGATCACAGACACCAGTTCTTCATTGAAACGGATGATATATATGTTAATGTTTTAAATCAAAATAGTTCCCTGCACATCCTTTCAGCCAGGAAACTGTGCACCATATGGTGGGTTGTATTTATTTAAACTGTGTTGCACTGCAAGAGCTCCACAATCTTAGATGTCTACATTAAGTGTAATTAATGACTTGAAACCTTGTTGCCAGGAAGTCAACAATGTGCTTTGCTCTTATGTAAGCAAGGCATTGCTCTCTGTCAGTTTAATTCTATCATTACAAACAGTGCTCCTATATTTTGAAGAAGGAGAAGAAAAAAAACACTCTCACTTTTTGCCCTCTTTTCCTAATTATTCGATTGGAAAATGAGCCAATACAGCCTAAAGCCATTTTCATTTTCTCTCCGTGTGTCTCCTTTTGTGTGTGGACTAACAATGCTTATTTCTGCTCAGAAAAATATGTCCCATGAGTTAATTAATCATAAGACATTAAATGTTAAATATAAGGGAAATAAAGGCATCAGTGAATTATTCATTTGGGATAGGTGGTAGAAAAATAAACAGGATTGCTGTGCCAAAGCAATAATTCATTAATAGTTAGCATTGAAATCTTTCCATGAAAACCAGATATATTATTAAACTCGGTTGGAGTGCTGTGATTAACGGAGCAGATCGCAGCATGTTGTGCGGTGCTGCGCAGAGAAAACTCCACCTGAGGGTGGAGGCTTGGGCAATGGAAGATTATGAGAAAGTGCCTCCTAGTTGGGGGATGCTTCTGCACCGTTTCATTATTGCCTTTGTCATCAGTCGAGAGTGCTTTACGATAAATGGTTACATGGGTCGCCTAAGTTAGCTGTGTCAGTCTTTCGTCTATTCGATGTGTGTGTATGTGTGTGCATATGTGTGTGTATACGTGTGTGTGTGTGTGTGTAACACTGACTGTTTTTATTTGTGCATGCATGCATATGCACACGTGTGCGTGTGTGTTTGTGTGTGTATGTGTGTGCATGCGTGTGTATGAGTGTGTGTGTGTGTGTGTAACACTGACTGTTTTTATTTGTGCATGCATGCATATGCGTGTGTAACTGACTCAAGTGCATGTCAGACAGATGCTGACCGATTGTCCCTCTGTGTTGGCCCCTGCCCATGGCAGCAGTGACCAGTAAAACCCCAGGCCGGCTGCTGCAGCTGAAGCTCAGCCCCATAGCTGAGCACGAGCATGAGCCGAGCCAGGCCTGGCACCACACCACTACCACTGCCACCACCGTCACCAACACTGCCACCAACACCACCACTGCCACCAACACCACCACTGCCACCTCCACCACCACCACCACTGCCACCAGACAACCCACCGACTCTTCGTACTCCCTCTGCTCTGTGGACAAGTACAGCAGCAGCCGCCTCTCCTCCACTGCAGAGTCCTACACCACCCTACCACCTGACACCGGAGGTTAGTGCCTGAGTTATACCCCTCTCTCTCTCTCTCTCTCTCTGGGCCAAGCGATCCCTGTCTGATACCCTCGTAATGGGGATGGCTTGAAGAGGCTGAACGCATCTGCAATGAAGCAGGCCCACTGAGCTGTGCACGTAGCCACGAAGCCATTTTTTCCCCCCCACCAAGCAGGGGTCGACAGGTCTTTAGTGAAGCCGGGCAGAAAATGGCCTCATCGTCTGCAGACTGCTCGTGCTTGTGAAAGCCCTGTCATCTCTGCTGTGTGTACATGTGTGTGGTCCCCATTTCGCCGTCTAATTAACAGAGTATACAACCTAACAATCAAATAAACGCCTCTGTGACTATGTAGCGCGGAGCTCAGGCTATCATTTTGTGGTTTTCTGAAGCTTCTGGAATGTGAGGAATTTACAGGCTGACACATGATATATTTTATGTCCATGAGAATGCATTTATGCAGTTTTATCACATGAATAATTGAAACTTGTACATTATTTAGAATCAGAAACCAGAATAAAAGTCATATTTAAAAGCTGGACACCATACTGGAAATACTTTTAAGTAAATTAAGCAGCCCATCCGATTAAACTTAAATTCTGAGGATCATGAATTATTAAGGACAAAAAGCACTGAGCTTTGCTGTACATTGTATAATGGCAAACCAGGCTCTCAAAAATAGTATTCCTCCACTGAGCAGAAGATGTTTGAAATCATGCATGTAATTGCGAATGTCCAGTCTTATTTGTGGCATAGGAAGTATTCGTTATGGACCTCCTGGAAGTCCCCCCGTTGCTGTTGCCTTTTGCTGTCATTGTTTCAGGCTTATGATCTCACACTGTATTGCACCCCTGAGGCCCAGGGGTTTGCAGAAGCAGCCAATGGTGAGAGCATTGGTCCCATGCCTGCGCAGAATGGCAACGCATCCATTTGAAATGCATGTTTTGAAAAAACTTTTAAGGCTGATGGTAATTGATTATGTCTCCGAACAGCTTCCTCACTTGTCTTTCAGTGAGTGAGCGAGAGGGTGATTTCGTAAATTATGCATGTGTAAAGAAATGCCAGGGGAGAGGAGAGGAGAGGAGGAGGAAGAGGAGAGGGAGGAGGAGGAGTAGGAGGAGAGGGAGGAGGAGGAGTAGGAGGAGGAGGCTTTTAAAATGTTATAAACAATAAGTGAGGAGAGACCGTGGGCTGTTAAAAGGCACAGACGATCCGCCCCTGTGAAGTCCAAAAGTGCCACAGTGAGTGTTGATTTAGGTGTAGGTGTGCTTCTCACACAGGTCCAACTCACTAAGACACCTGTGCCTGCTCTGAGGAGATGTACTAACTTCAGGTGCTTGATGTTCATGATGCAACCAAACCTCTTCTCACACAACATAAAGATTTTCATCAGAACTCAGTAAACCAGAATGAGACATAGTTCAATGTATGATACTGTGGTCAATAAGCAAAGATGTGTATGTCATGTTGGACAAAAAACACATTTTTAGTGAGTGCTGGAATATAAAATAAACAGTTAGAGTTGTCTAGAGGTTTGCTGATACAATATCTCTTGTGTCCTTTCTATCTTTGCTGATACAGTACCTCCTTTTTTTTTTAATTTGTTTCCCCTGAAAATGTACGTTAGTCTGCATGCAAAGGCCCAAATGTCTAAAGGTTGTCATCTCTCTGTCTCTGATGGTTGACCATTGAGTGGATGCTCTTCACATGATCTGAATGACAGGAATACAATGAAGTAACCTATTGAATGGAATTAGAAAAAGGTTTTAGGGACAACACAAAGTACATCCACAATGATTGGTATGACATCTCTAAGCATCCAACAACTGTATCGCAGGAGGTTGACCAGAGATGGCTATATGTTTCGTTTATTTGATGAAAGAGCCCCAAGAGGGCCATACCCCTTTCATAATGCATACATATGACTGATTAGCTGGGGCTTTAACTGAAATTGCCAAACATATATTTTCTTTACCTAAATCTAAACAATTTGGACTTCTAGATCATGATTGCATGAATGAATGTACATTTATGGCCCTAAAACCACTCTTACAGAGATACAGCACAGGAAGTCTGTTTCTCCTCAGGAGTGTGAAGTCAGTAAAGAATGCAAAGACAATAAATATTTAGCCATCTAATGGGCACTGGGACCTCTGGCTGTTCGGCCGTTGCTCATCCGCCCCGTTGAAGGCTGACTTTGCTTTGGTACGGCCAAGCGCTGGGCTCTGCTCTGAGAGGAGCCGTTTTGACCATAACTCCCCTCGTTTTTTATTGGGGCATTAGTGGCATTTAAATGGCCCAGTAAAGGATAGGAAGCATCATGCAGCTCCAATCATTTTCCATCCACAGCAGTTCTGCTCAAGCACCCCCTCATGGGAACAGCTGGGTCTTTACATCTGCGCGCTGACAAATTCACACAACACATCATAATCTTAATAAAAAATACACATAACACTTTATTTGTCATTTCAAATGAGCCCATTCAGTTTCATAGTCTAAGTAATTTACATCTGTGCTGATAATGCAGTGAGAGGGAGAGCAATCTGTGTTGTTGTTTTTTACTTGCCAAAAACCCACAGAGAACTGTAACTATTCAGCATTGCATCATAGTGGGACATTTTTCCCCAAGTGCACGTCAGTATGTTTTGAGGTGGATAGCTGTGGTGATTAACGGTAAGTGGATCTGTTCACCTTCATATTTGAAGAGCTCTCGAGCTTCTCCATGTCACACTCCCATTCTCCGTGTCCCTGACTGTCTCCTGATCCTCTTGACAGACGACTGTGCTGGGGTCGTGTTGGCCTGCCTCTTCTGTCGCTTCTATGACCTCTGCCTTATGCTGCCCAACTCCTGCGACTGGGCGGCCCAGCGCCTGTGCCCGTCCTACCAGCACTTCGCCAAGACCCGCGAGGCCGGCCACAGCGGCGGCAACGGCGACTGCAACTGCAAATGCGACTTCGACTGTGGCCTGTTCGACGCCTGCCACGAGAGTGGGGAATGCCTGGAATTGGCTATGGAGATCTCCGAGGTGTGCTACCACTGAAGTGGACAGACATGGCAGTCCTCCAACAGAGAGCACATACAGACAGCAGCACAGCACAGCAGCAGGGGAAAGCATGATGTATTATACCAAAACTGCATATGACGCTATTATGCACTGATGCAATTACACTGGCTATAAACGAGGGTATCAAGCTAACCTGCTTACTGCTATAATGGGGGAAAGAGCAACTTGAACATGCTTGTTCCAAGCACAATGAAACTTCAAATGGCTGTGTGTGAATGATGTCATCCCAATATATTTCAGTGTTACTGCACTGGAAATAACCTGTAACTGAAATAGTCTGAAACTTGGCTAGAGGATAATTGTTTGTTTCGTTGCTCGCACAAAAAAAAGGTACTTCAGGCTACCTGATCGATTTTTTTTTCTTTCAGAAAAAAGAGTGAAACTTACACCTCTATCTGCACAGCT
The DNA here is from genome assembly GCF_017589495.1 of Alosa alosa. Lineage (NCBI taxonomy): Eukaryota > Metazoa > Chordata > Actinopteri > Clupeiformes > Clupeidae > Alosa > Alosa alosa. Next base: position 6,839,259 of record NC_063198.1, read on the forward strand.
TGCCTATTTGAGTTCAAGTGTGATTGTTAACATGGGAGCATTCAGAGGTGGCATCTGTAGGACACTTCAGAGATTGCATCTGTAGGACACTTGTCCTTGTAGAACCCTTCAACCTTTGCTCTCTGTTTCACGAGAAAGTGTTCTTCCTCTCAAGTGTACAGCCCATCAACATTGTGGATCATCCTTCCCATGTGAGATTGGGCCCTTGATGTGTAATGACACCAGTAACATCCCCAAGTCGCGTGCATGTGTCGCCCGAGTAAATAAAATCAAACTGGCAATTCAGCATCTGTCTCAAATGGAGGTCAGTCCAAAATGGGGCATTGATACCCACGCTCTTCACTCAAGTGTTGCCGTATTGTCTGTGATTGCTAAACATTTGTTTTTCTGCCATCCGACACGGACACCAACAGAGCAACCTCGCCGAGTAAATAATAGGCTCGCCACGTCGCAGGGCTGCTGCTCGTTTTCAGCGTGTGTCTCCTCCAGTGGAGATAGCCGTGCCCTGGAAAAGCTCTTCAGTTGTAGAGCAGACCCCCGGCGTGTGCACGACGAGTGAATGAAAACCATCTGTATCCTGTGGACAGGCCTCACCGTTTCACTCGGGCAGAGTTTAAAGGTTCAGAAGTCAGTAAAGCGGCACACACACACACACACACCGCAGAGCACACAGTACCGTCCTTATGTTTTATTGCTTCCTCAGAAAAAAGGCCTTCCGAAAGGCCCTCCTAGGCACACACAACGTGGCTACACGGGACGCATTAGAGTCATTGGCCATATTGAGCGGGTGTGGAGGGGGGTGGGGGTGGGGGCTCAGTTTGCGACCAATTTGCTTATTACTTGCTGGGGCGTAATTACAAACCCAAGCTAATACGACATCATAAAAGCAATTGGGAGCCCTTTGTGGTTTTTAACATAAATTGCATCTGCACAAACAGATGCTTGCTTAAACAGAAAACATCTGCACATCCTAAAAATGTTTGGCCCACAGTCAAATTACCTGCTGGATATAGGAGCGGCGTGAGCTGTTGGGACTGACTCGGGTTTTTAATTGTACAAATGTCCCGTGTTATCAAGCGCAGGCTTGGAGAGAAGTATTCAGTGAGTCAGCAGAAGAGATGAAATCAGAAGTCCAGTAGCAAGCCACTCTCTGTCAGATCTTTAATTGCTGTGTAGGCCTCACGTTAACACAACATTCCTGCTCCCATGCAACACTCTTGCTTGTTTTGTGTGTATGTGTGGTTTTTTTCCCTCTTCACCATCTCTAATGGAACTATGGCTTCCTCTTTGTTGTTTAACGCGAGGCGAGCCGCTACACGCGAGCACGCGGTGCTGCTGGCGGCCTGCCGCCCCGTCAGTGGCTTCTCCATCCAGCGCGTGGCTGCTGCCTCCCCAGGGGTGGCTGCTGTGTCGGAGAGGTGGGGGCACCATCAAATATTAACATCATGTGTTTAGAGCCTCTTTTCGAAACAGCGCTTTTGTCAGCATCTTATGTACCGTGCTCCTCAGGAGTGCAGGGCCTGGGAGGAGACACGCTCCCCATGCATGCTGTTGTTCCGTGTCCTTTAGGCATGTTTTTCTAATGGTCTTTCTGTGTTAATATCGGCTACATTTTCACAGTGATTTCTGAGGCAGATGGAGCACTCAGCCAACTGTCATGCTTTTGGAGAAATATAAGGTGGTGTTTTTTATTTCCCACTGAAAACTCAAACCATTAAAATGTTTTGGTGATGGGACGGAATGTCATGTAATATTTCTGACAGAAATGGTTTGTTTCTTTCACCAGGCATGATTGTGTCCTGTTCCATCTATTTGTGAAAAACTATTTGAGTACGGACAGTAGTTCATCAACACTAGTTCACGGCAATTCATTCATCAGACTTCTGTATGTTCTACAACAAAGGAATAGATGTGTTTAGTGAAAGGGGGAGTAGTAGAGAATTACTCTTGTGTTCTACTGCACAATTTAGCTGTATTGTACTGTATATGGAGGAGTTTATTTTTTGTCTACTTCGGAACATGTAACACATCATGTATCATTTATGTTTCATGATATTAAACAGTGAATGCATACAGTTTCAACTTGAGTAAAAACCTCACTCCAGTCTTTGTGTTTTCTGCTTGTTTACTTGTGCTTTCTGCCAGTAAATGCCGCACGTCAAAAGGCCTTGATGAGTATTGAGATTTGACCAGCACGATGACCATATCAAAGGAACATGAACTCTGGCCTTTTCTAGAGATTTCTTAACAGCACAATGAACATATCAAATAGATGAGAACTGTAGTTATTTCTAGAGATTTTAAACAGCGCAATGAACATATCACTTGATCTGATTTTCTAGATAGAGTATTCATTCTTCACACAAGTGGAGGTCTAGCCCACAGTATAGTCTGAGTGAATCTGGGCCATGTGTGTGTGAATGTGTGTCAGAGAGACGAGAGGCAATATCTTGGGTGGAGAAAAAGCCTGTGGGCTGGGTCCCACCGGGTTATTCCTAACCAACTTATGGGCTGATTGCAGAGATACCTTTCAATCAACGGCTCATTCCCATCTGGAATGACAGGTGATTTTCTCCCATGTCCAATTAATAACCTCGTTTTTAACAATTAAGGGAGGGGGAGGGCGTGAAGGCCCCAGTGGACAGGGGTGTGGGAGGTGGGGTCCTCGGGGATAGGTGTCTTAGCAGATGCCTGCTCATAAAACCCACATGGTCATGCCTCCTGCTTATCCTTTAGTTAGCTTGTTATGACCCCAGACCAAAACCACGCAGAGTGCTTTTCATTTTCATGCTACCTGAGCGCCACCCCCCCGCCTAACACACACAAACACACGGGCGCACACACACACACACACACACATACTACCAGGACTAACTCTCCCAGGTGTTCCTAATGTTGGGGCCAGGACACCCCCTTGTGAGGGTAAGGCACAAGAGAGAACAGGGCAGGTGTGTGTGTGTGTGGGGGGGGGATTGTGACATATGGCAGGAGGATGATGGAGTGCATCAAGCTATCTGTCTAACTAATGCCCCTCCCTTGCCCCTCCAACACACATACACACACACACACACAGATCACCATCCTATCCCCACACACTCCCCACTGTGAAGAGGAAATTAAAGAGCCATGTTGCAAGAGGAGGAGGAGGTGGAGTAAGGTGATTTAAAGCAGCTCACAGTGGGGGTTGTGGGAGAGACAGCGTTCACTGGAGTTAATTACTGAATAATGAGGAACAATTTATTGTGGTCTTGTTCGAGACATCCAAATGCCCGTATGTAGGCCCAGTAGGATAAAAAAAAGAGAAAAGATCTCAGGACTTGAGAAGAGAGGGTACGGGTTGTGGTGGTGGTGGTGGGAGGGGGGCTGACTTATCTCCCCAAGCCGGACAAGTACATTCTCCAGGCTGACCAGGTGCTTTTAGTGTCGGCCCCTTCCACTGTTTGGAGAATTTATTCGGGGAACTAATGAGAGCTGCATTAGCCACAGATCGATTCCCTCCTCTCCTCTCTCTCTCTCTCTCTCTCTTTCTTTTCCTTTGCCTCTGCCCTCTGTGGATGAGCATGCCATAACTCCTCATCTCCACCTCTCCCTCCACCCCAGTAAATCCTTCTCTCGCCCGCCACTCACGTCCGTCAGCGGGCTCCTCACATGCATCTGTCATTATTCAGGCCAGAGGTGGCCACTCAACCCATAAACAATACCTCATTAACTCTCGCTGTGGGGCCCTTGTTGAGAGGATTAGCCCTATACTGTATTAATGTCACAATTAGAATTGCCACTGTGAAATGAAATCTGATAGTGAGATCACTTTAAAAAACCACATTTGTTTTGGTACAGTTTATGATATTATGAGACTGTTTGCGATAAGGGCTCTTGTATCATGCACCAAGCAATGGAATAGGGTCGGGACTTGACCAGTTGTGAACACCATATTAGAATAGGTGGTTTCAGTGTGAGGAATTCTGTGAGATGCTTTCAAGACAGTGTGGTGTTAAATTAGGTGTAGGTGTTAAATTAAGTGTAGGTGTTAAATTAGGTGTAGGTGTTAAATCAGATGAAAATTTGATTCGGACTTAATTAGTCATAGTGCGTAGTGTAGATTTCTAACATTGATGTGATGATGTAACACATTGATGGGAATCTCCCATATAGACACATTTTCCTGAGTCATATAGTATTATGTTTCCATTATATACAACCAAATGTCATAGTAGTCATAGCAACAACTGTCAACAGACAATACATCAAAGGCTAAATATATTTTTACTGAGAAATTGTCTTGCATGATGAACTATAGTTCTGTATCAGAAACTCCACTGTTAGTAGGTCAAAGTGAAAAAAAACACACACCTGCAAAGCTGATAGTAGGAGATAAACACTTCCTCATAAGGTCTCTGTTCCATAATGCAATGTTAATGTTAATATTTTTTTCTAGTCAAATATGTGACAATTATGTGAAACACAATCTTACATTCTTGGTGACATGCAAATTGTATTTCTTTCAGTATTCTGGTTATTTGACTTTTTCAGCATGGTTACAATGACTGTAGATAAGGATACACATTTCATATTTATTTTTTCTCCTTCCCAGAAACTCACACAAGATATTCGTAACGGATCATTGCAGATCGTTATTAGAAAATACAGTGCAACCATATTTCTTTTCCATTTCACATTTACCTTGTAGATACAAAGCTTAAAAATTTAAACATTGTTCACCCAGAGACACAGAAAGTGAGAGAGAAAGAGAGAGAGAAATGGGGGGAGAAATGGAGAGAAAGAGAGAGGGGAAGGGAGGGGGGTTAAGTAGTCATCAATGCTCTGGCCATCCCCTCCGTCTGATTCTGCCTTTGAAACGCTTCTGCTAGTCAGCCTGACTGACACTGGGTTGCATCTTAATGAGCTCCCCCTTCAGCCGTGCATAAATTAAACCATTGGATGTTGGCAATCATGCAAGGTCCTGAGGTGACACTTATTTATAGAATTCCAAATGTAGTTTTATTTACGACACACATCTCTCGCTCACTCGTGGGACAAGCCACCTGAGCAGGCCAGCACATTAGTTCAGGCCGCTTTTAATTAACAGACAATGAATCACGCCAGAGCCTCGGCGGGAGAATGGAGTCCCAATTTAATGCCATGGAGCCCCGATTTAATGCCAGGCGTCCGTGTAATGCTGCCGCTACTTTGATCACCCAGTTGTGCATCTGTGGATTAATTGTGCATTGGTGGGGGCCTGTTAACAGAAGGCTAAATAATAGCAAGGAACACTTAGGTTCACGGTGGCTACGCGATGCACCTTCAGGGGACTGAGGGAAATAAAGAACTGAGGGCTGAATGAATCAAGAGGTTTTATTGCTGCTGCCTATTAACAGCGTAATTTCCTTGGTTACCCGTTACGGGCACGTCATTGGGAAGAGAAATTACGTTTTATTTTTCTCTTATGACGAAGCCTTATGACACAGATTCCTATGACTGAATGTACTGAATGTGGTTGCCACAAACACTATCAAAGCCACAGTTTTGGCCATCTTCCTGCTGGTTTCATATACACTCTAGTCTGCTGAGGTAGTGTTGGGATTCTTAGCTACCATTTTTTACAGTCTTGTTGATGACTTGTTTACATCTCATACAATACTGAACAACTTTTTCATTAATTATACAGTAACAGAATACCTCCCAACAGTATACTCCCCAGAGGAAGCGTATCAAAGTCATAAGCAGGGAGAAGTACATAATGTAGGACCCTCTCATTAATCACAGGAAGCATCTGTAATTTTGGTTGAAGTTTGCTTTTGCTAAACTTTAATTTAAAATTCAAGGGCTGGGTCAGTGATAAAACTTAATCCCATTAGAGCAGGCTCATTGTTGGAAATGACACATTTTTAAAACTTTGATTTTTCTTTTTTCTTTTGCAAAAGGGTGTACATACAAATGAAAGTTAAGGAACACATTTATGGGAGTAAAATCATGTGTAAAGCCTACCCAAGTAGGATGAATGGCTTCTTGATGGTTAAAGATAAATGGGGGCTCTTTTTAAGTCAACAACTGGGCCTTCAACACAAGGCAAGGGAGGCTGTGAGAAGCACCCTTGGGTGGAAGAGGCTTCAGTAATGAGAGTAACAACACTCCGAAGCAGCATCCTGCGGGTCCCCTCGCACCCCTCCCTGCATCCCCCCAAGACCCCTGCTGTTTGGGATGAGATGGATATTTCTCTTAGATCTCGGCTTATTTGCCTCTATTTATTAGGATAATGAATTTCTAAATGGTGAGCCAGTCTCAGTGCGCGCACGCTTCCCACACGCTAATTCCCTGTAACATTTCCTCATCGCCGCTGGGGCCACGTTATATGAGGGCACAGCTCAACAATACCATCAATATGCTCCATATGACAATCGGACGTTTCATAGATATTAATGGAAGTGAAAATTGAATCAAAGCCAGTGTGGCGCTATCGGAGGTTATGATCGATGCCTTTTTGCTCGGTCCGATTTAATCTGAGGCCTGTAATTTGAGACGAGCAAACAAAACGCGCACGTTAACAGAGGGATGAGAGTAATCCTGAAATGGAGAGCGATGATGCTGTTGTGTGATTAGTAAAATAGGCCAAAGAGTACGTTGTTCCGCCACGAGGATTGCAAGTGTTGCAAAGCAGCGGCCACATCATCCTTTTTTCCACCCTGGTATGGTGTAAGAACCAGAATTCAAACTTACAGTATTCTCAGGGTGGCATCACTGGGACATGGCGGTCCACACACCCAAGCCAGGATGCGCCGAGCTGATAAATAATAACTGGGAACAATAGGAGGAGGAATGTTGAGATTCACTTAAAAGGTGAATTATTTAGTTTTCCTTCATTGAATAAAGTCCATTTCAATGTGACATGACGGGGGACTGCTCGGTCAGCACAACCCAGCTTCAGCATGTGTGTGTGTGTGTGTACTGTATCAGTGTGGATGTGTCAATGTGTGTATATGTGACAGAGATAGAGTCTGTGTGTTTGTGTGTGTGTACTGTATCAGTGTGGATGTGTCTCTGTGTGTATATGTGACAGAGATAGAGTCTGTGTGTTTGTGTGTGTGTACTGTGTCAGTGTGAATGTGTCTCTGTGTGTGTATGTGTGCATGTCAGACCGGACCAGCTTTTATTAATAAAATAGAGAGGGGAAAAAAAGAAATAATAAAAAAAATCAGAAATTCATGAGGTTTACTGTTCAGACACATCAAAAACGTGCGAAGGAAGTAATTGAAGGGAACGAAAAAGCTCAAAGGGCTCTCTCCTCTGGAATTTACATCAATAATGCACAGCTCTGTGTTCAGCAGCTGACTTTATTTACATACAATAACTGCAACACAATACAGGTGCCACAGATGCTCGCTCCCTTTCATTATTTATTGCCAACACATCTTTTTCTATGTGGACGCACATGGCTGCCACATGGTAGTGAGCAGTGTAAGTCAGCAGGTGAGCATGATCCAAGCAAACGGCGCAACCTGCTCGCCATCAATAACCCATGAGTTCACAAACAGGGCGTAAACAAGGCCCCGTCTCACAGGCAACGGATGGATGGATGGGGGAGATGCGGTTGCCGTGAGTGACGCTTCACCTTGAAGACCTGTCCGTGCCTGCTAGGCTGAACCCTCCTGGCACATCCCTTCTGCAAAATACCCCCACACACACACACACACACACACACACACACACACACACACACACATACACATACACATACACATACACATACACACACACACATGCACATGCACACAGAAAATTAAATTAAATGTACTTGAAGGAGCATTAGGAAATAAATTAAACAGCCTTGACGGCCACTTCTATCCCCTGGGCTTGAGCAACTAGGGTTTATCAATAATTGCTCATTTAAACATGCATATAATTAAAACGTCCTATTATTCCCAAGTTTGAATCAAGGTCCCACAAATGTCAACCACTCTACAGTTTGGAAAAGGTTACGTGGCATCTGCGAGTGTCCCATATTTTTCCAATTTGTTCCAATTAAAGTGGAGTTGTTTAACTTTGAAGGACAAGTCTCACACCAGAATGCTAACACACAAGGGGAGACATTTGTTCCGTCTCCCTTCAGTCGCCTGCTGCTGCCTCTACAAACAAGCTGACAGTAAAATCAACACAATTCAAATCTATGTACATTAAACTATTTGCTTATAATTAACTACAATGTATTATTCAAACTGACATCACATAAGGCACTATTTCACTTATATGACACCCCAAATGACAGTAAAGGAAATTAAAACAGCTTGTTTTTTTTGTTAAAACCTGCAGTTGGTTCCCTGCTGCCATATGTAGGTGTGTTGATGTATTCTGCTCTGCATTCATGAGGTAGCAGCTTTGTGCGTTCACGGCCTCCACTGTAAAAATGGTGCATGTGAGCAGGGGGCCCGGTGTCCACATTAATCAAAGTTCATTTCAAGTGTGAGTGTGAGAGAGTGTGTGTGTGTCTATGTGTCTGTGTGTGTGTGTGCAGGCACAAGTGCCTTTTCGGGGCTGAAGAACTGTTTAGCACAACACTCCTGCTGCCCACACTCCATGAGGTAATTGCGGCACAAGGAGGTTGTGAATAATGCATTCAAGATCACTTACACCTCATGGAGCATGCCATAGGGTTGAAGAGAGATCGCCATTTTTTGCTGCTGAAAGATGAAGATTTCGCTCGTTCGCCCCCACACTTTCGAGGGAAAATAAGACCTTCAGAGAGGGCTCCGCTCCAGTTTAGAGCAATACAAACATCATCATAACACCAAAACAGCGCCGAGGCACTGCCAGTACAAATGCGATTTGAATGAACCACTTACTGCTCAACACTCTCCACATAATGTCTACTTTAAAACGTAGCTCTGCCACATTGGAAAACACACACCTCCATTGTTTTGGGTCACTGTATCAATTAACAAGCCAACGCTTGTTTAGTCACTGAAAAGACAGGACTGCAATGAATATCTTAGCGAGAGCAATAAAACTTAGCTATTGTTATCAGTGTTGAGAAAATAACGTCATCCTCCCTCACACGCGAGGGCTTGGTACAGGTTTTCAGCCCTGCGTCTGTGTTATGTCTTATGTACGGCCGTGTGTGTGCCTTTCCACTCTTGGATATTTAATTGCTGATGTAAGATTGTATGAGATTATTACATATTGACTGCAGTCCCCGATACCCATTGCAGATTATTGTAATGATATGCTTGATGACTCTCCGCTCGTTTAAGTTCCCCAGGAGGGGAGGCAGCAAATCATCTCCAGACTGCCCCTCTGTGGCCATTTGATAAAACAGCAGGACCGAAAAATAAATAAATAAATAACTACATCAGCCCCATCCTATCCAAACATATCTTCCTCTTGAGAAATGGCTTCACTCGATTGCTAGCTTCATCAGCTCAGCCTCAATCAGACGCTTAGTTTATTTTCCCAGACTGATTTGTTAGTAAATTAGACTGTTTATCTGTGTGCAGAAAATGACAAAAAAATAAAAACCCAAAACAGTTACTGAACACGCACAGGCCTCGGTTGTTGTCGTGATGGACTTTGGAATGCATCGCGCTTGATTAGGCAGTGGATATTTCCTGATTGGTCTTGGCTCTAAATGGAAGCCTCTACTTGGCTTTCATGATTGGCCTTTCCTAATTATGTAAATAGATCCCCCCCTCTCTTGGTGTCAGTACTGTAAATGAATTGTGTATGCTCACACGCCTAACCGCCATTCCATTGCATTAGTAATGGCCCTAATTGGCCACTCCTTGGGAATAATTGCGTTGACCAAGGTCAAGTTCTTTGCCCGTCTTTCTCTCAAGTATTGTTTTTCCGCATCTAAACACGATGATGACTATTCACACTGCACACACATAGTGGCTTTAGAAGCCACAGAGAACAATACACAGATACTGCTTTCACATACTGTATAAATCCCATATATCAGTTAAAAACAAAATGGCACTTGCATTCACAGAACACAGTTTTACAAAACGATAAAGTAACCGGTGCTGTCTATTCACAAACAATTCTATTGAATGACAAGCTACTGAGCACGATCCTCTGTGAGATCTGCATGTATTTGGAGATCAAGCAGAAAACCTGAACATGCATCCTGAGGGTCTCCATATTTTCCTATTATGATGTTAGAAATGGGGAGATGTAACTAGAGGAAGGAACGCCAGCAAGAGAGTATGTATCAACTGAACACTACAACTGACCACTACACAACTGAACACTACAACTGACCACTACAACTGACCACTACAACTGAACACTACAACTGAACACTACACAACTGAACACTAACTGAATACTACAGGACTGAACACTACAACTGAACACTACAGAACTGAACTCTACAACTGAACACTACAGAACTGAACTCTACAACTGAACACTACAACTGAACACTACAGAACAGCAGACAACACGCTGTTTAGTTCCCCTTATTTTCCAACTCATTCCTACTCTTCAGGTCCAGTAATTGCAGCGGTGGACAGTAACATTAGAAGTCATATGTGAGATATGAAGTCGGCTTCCACATCATCTCCAGAACAGGATATTTTCACTGGACTTCAACAGCACATGGCACATATTTCAAAGCTTAATTCCATTCAGTATGACACAGCTGTTCCACTTGAATAACTCATAAAATTTGCACAGGCTATTCATGATATTTTATGTGGTTTGGAGTTTGGAAAGTCACGTCATCCAAATTATCGGTATGGTATGCCATGTCTTTGTCTTCCAATAAGCTGCACTGCATACTGAATTTTAGACAGAGATAAAAAAAATAAAAATAAAAGGTATATAGAAGGCAGTTTCTTTTTCAGTTCTGTAATGTTTGAGGTTAGCCTGTTGAACAGAAAATCTCCTTGCCAAATAAAGCACCATAACAAAAACAAGTCCCAGAACAGTTTATTTCAAAGATTTGTGTCGGTCCAAAGAAACCAGACAAAACGCCACAGGAAACAATGACAGTGATCAAGACACGCCACAGGCTCAACAAATGGTCCCTTTCGAGGTGAATCATCAGAGGTACCATAGGAAAACTACTGTGTGCATGGAGCACATGGCTCGGTATGAGGACAACCTTGAGCACCACCTCTGAATGCATTTGTTTGTTGCCCTTGGATACAGTTTACTGGCCATACTGTAAAAGTCCCTTGAGGGTGGTGAAGGTGTGTTGCTCTCTCTCTCTCTCTCTCTCTCTCTCTCTGATGGGCTCGAGAGAACAAAGGCAAAGTTTCTCTACCACAGACTTTGCCCACCCTCTATGACTAAGTTATGCCCTGTCATGTAGTCGGAGGCATCAGATGCCAAGTAGACCACTGCGGCTTGCAGGTCTGTCACATGAGCCAGTCGTCCTGCCGGGATATCTGACAGCCAGCGCTGCACCAGGGGCTTCAGACACTCCGAATGGATGAGAGGGGTGTCAACAATCCCCCTGGAAGGAGAGACAGGGAGGGGAAAAAAAAGAGAGAGCGAGAGAGAGAGACAGAGAGAGAGGAGGGTGTGTTGGAGGGGGACAAGGAGCGATGAAAGTGAGAGTAAGGGTTGTGGGGGGGTGGGAGGGGTAGAAAACAGGGGGGGGTAGGGTTGAGGGGTAGAAAAAAAAGAAAAACAAGATGAGCTAGGCACATCAGACATCACAGGCAGAGTGACAGCCACGATTCACAACAGCCACCACTTGGGTGACGAAAATAAAGCCAATTATCCGCGCGCAAGTGAGGGCGAGCCCAGGTGTTTTGGAGCGGCCTTCTGATAATGTTTACGGCAGGGCTCCCGGCGCTTCATGACTTGCCCCCTGCCCCGTTACCGGCACCACCGCCAGTGTGTGTAGGATCCTCAGCGCAATTTGATTTCAGCGGCTCAAAAGGCACACCTCCATCAGTGTCCTCCCTCAGTCCAGCATGCTGATGCTTTGGATGACATAGCGTGTAAGTGAGGCTGATCTGTGAGTACGCTATCGATGCCTCTTCTTGCTCCTGAGACAGAGACAGCCAGCCAGACACCTCCAGACCTGATCCTTTTCAACAGTAATGACAGCAATCGCTCAAATCGCGCCGCCCTCCCCATTTGCACACACACACACACACACACACACACACACACACACACACACACACACACACACACACACACACACACACACACACACACACACACACACACACACACACACACACAGCTCACATGCAATCCGCTCGCGATTGTTACAAATGTATTTACACGAGGACATCTAATGAGAAATTCCTGCCTACGTTCTCTGACAATCAGCATGACAGTGACTAAAAGCCGAACATCCATCTCCCCCCGTTTAGCCAGGTCGAAATGTATTCCGCTACCTTGCTACAAATTCTGCCATTCCGATAAATTAGCGCTTCCAAGGAGCATGTGACACCTTGGTTAACACATTCCACCTCAATTATATTTCTCTTCAGCACCCTGTTATCTGGAACTCTTCCTGGCAATCAGAGGTGCCGTTTTCCCTCAGCCAATTTTCTAGATAATGTGGCTTATCGCCGCGGCGGCTAAAGTTGCCAATGAAATCAGGCGGCAGTCAACCTCACACACACTAATTGTGTCCCCCCTTTTTTATGCATATTTACCCACTGTCACTTCAAAGAAATCAGTGGCCCATTGAGACGGCTCTCTGATAGTGGGTGGGGGAGAAGGGAGGATGTGTGTGTGTGGGGAGGGGGAGAATTGCTTCTCTTTGCAAATTAAAATTAGCAAACAAGCTGGCGATAAATAAAAATGAGGGGCCGAGCACGGCGATAGTGTCTTTGTTCCCGCCGCCACCCCCCCCACCCGACGGAGAGGGGCCCCGGCTCCTGCAGCCGGACGGATTTGCTCGGGGATCGCAGGGGCTCATGGATGCTCCACTTCACACGCATCTCCTCTCCTCCTCCTCTTCCTCCGCCTCTTCCTCCCGCTCTTTTTCCTCAAGTCTCGCAAAAGAGCTTCACACAAAAATACACACAAACAACGGGGCCCCCATTGTTTGTGGCAACACCTCCGGTTCAAGAGGCTAATTTGATCCCCTAATTGAATATAACAATTAAAAGGGAGGAAAAAGCCTGTTTTGCTTGACTCGCCCCACCAGCAGTCATCAAATTAAGCACTAAAGTATTGTGTGCGGCCCGTAAATTAGTGCCTCAAGCTCTGATGTGTCCCCAGTCCACACACGTCTCACAACGCGCTCCTCTTTGTCCCTTTTTCTCCTTCATTCATCACAGCTTTGCAAAAGCCAACAAAATAATAATAAAAGAGGATTAAAACGAATTGCTTGTTTGCCGTGAAAAATAAATGGCTGGCCTTAGCTGCCCAGAGGACTTTAAAGGCTGGCAGCACCACTAAGGGTTTTTGTCTACACATGAATGCGTTTGTGCAGCCGGGATTTCCTTAGCTGTCGGCCCGATCAATCAGGGGGGACTTGATCAGGTAGCATAGCTGCTAACTGCATTTCATGGAGCCATGCATCTGAGGTACATTATTCCAAATAACATAGCATGGGAAGTGCTTACCTAATACAGAGCCATGTAAAATGTCTGTCAACATCAGTTCATTTTCATTGAGGGAGTTCACTTTATTTAATGTCAAGCAGAGGCAGTGCACACCACATCCTGCACTCACAGTACAGTAAAAGGTACCAGACTTCTATGATGTGACTCAGTGACTCTGAGGATTCTAAATGGTTAACTTTAACACGAACACTGCCATGTTTATTATTGCGGTATACTGTGTTATACATTGCGCCGGATAAAATTATCTTCTAAGTTAACATCAACATGAACATAAAGATCTTGTTGACCTGGGAGCATGTCAAAGGAGCATTTAACTCATTAACTACTGACCAAGTGATTGGCCATTTTAAGTTCCAAAACTTCCATAATCTGGAAAAGCACTGCCATTTGTTTTCCACGGTCTCTTATGGGAGAGTGACCACCCTGTGTTCTCTACTGCTCTGGGCCTATCTGAGCTATGAGACTGAAGTCTGCCCTGGTGGTGTGTGTAATATGTGGAACTTACGGAGAGATGCAGTTGACTCGGACCCCTCGGTCAATCCACTCCGTGCCCAGGGTCTGTGTGAGTTTCACCACGCCCACCTTGGACGCGTTGTAGGCCAGCTGCTTCTGAGGGTGAGGGACTGCAGGGGTGGGCAAGACAAATCGAAGTGAGAAAAGGAACCGCATTTTCCATCCTGTCTGGCCGCATAAATAATGTATTTCTGTCTGCCGTCACATCACTTCCTCCTATAATTAAATAAACAAAACAAAGGAACCACTGCTCATATCGTGCAGACTCTCACATCACATCAGCCCTATGGCTAACTTTGAAAGATTTTACCATTTTCACAAGCTATTACTTTATATTTTTCGCAACAATCCAATACAAAGGAGTCGGCTTTATGTATGAGGACATTGACGAGGTGCGTTTGACTTGCTTCATTGCCACCACCGCTTCTGTCATAACTCAACGTTCAGACCTGAACCAAAAGCGACGGGGAGATGGGCTCCTCATTAGCTTTCCGGGACCCTGTAGATGAGGCGATGTAAAATTAATTACTCTGGATGTTCGCTTGTGTTCTGCGGCCGCTAACAAAGGCAACACGCCATTTGTTTGCCTTGACCATCACAGATGCTGCGCGCTGCGTGCGATGCGGGGGGAAAGGGCCTCATTTTCCGCCCGTTGATTAATCATCCCGAGCGGGGCTCCAAGTTACATACAACTTTAGCAGTTAACCTCGTCACCCGGTGATCTCACTGCCAAATAGCCCGGGCCGCGAGCGCGCGATGATAAATATGACACAGCTGCACGGAGCGCTGGTCCTGCCGAGAGGAGAGGCTCCGGCCCCCGTGCTTCTCAGGCCCTCATTTGTTTAGAGATGGGGGGGGGGGGGGCAGGGGTGGGGAGGCACTGATCAGCTGGAGGAAGAAAACCGCTGAGGAAGGTGATGATGATGATGACGACGACGATGGTGATGATGATGGCACTGTTGGTGAGGTAAATGATGAAGATGGGGAGGAGAGGTAGTCGCCATTGAGTGACCTGGAGTGGGCTGTATCTGAGGAGAAGACAAGCCCCAGGCTTACAAACAGAGACAGGCTTGAAATCCTCCTTATCAGGTGTGTGTGTGTGTGTGTGTGTGTGTGTGTGTGTGTGTGTGTGTGTGTGTGTGTGTGTGTGCCTGAGACCGCATCTAAACCAGCCCGGCAGCCATAATCCGTGTTGAAGACCTGATGATACCAGCTGCGTTGCGTAGTTCAAAACTGCCCTTATCCATCAAATAAAGCCCCCTTGATGTTCTCCTCTTCCAGCACCGCCAAGTCCCCGGAGAGACACGCAGGGAAGAGAGCTCAAGAGCCTCCTAAAGCCTCTCTAGCATCCATTTATTCCTCTTTAGCATCCAGCCAGCCATTTATTCCTCTTTTTAAGGGCAGGCAAACAAGCAGTGTAGCCAGCAAGGCTCTGACTATTTAAGTGTAGATACAGGCCAGTGCCATCAAGGGGTTTTTTCATCATTGTAAGGCAGCTTTGATCTGACGTTTGACATTTGGTTCTAACCTCCCCAAACATGGAGGCAGAATCTGTGGGGTTTTCTCCCTCCTCTGAGCACGGCATGACGGCGTACTAACAACCATCTTCCATCCACTACCACAGCCATATCAGACACCACTTTGTTTAACGTTTCTGAATTGCTAATAATGTAATATTTCATCTCAGCAGGCAACCAGGTAGCACACCTGCATTCTCACAAGATAAAGAGGATTTGGGGGGGGGGGGAGAGAAGGGGTAAAAAAAAAAAAACCTACAAAAAAAATATTATTCAGCAGATGGACTAGACACTGTCATTGTGCATTTTAATAGGCCTCAGTGTCGCCATTTCTGTACCCAGTCTGGCTACAACAAGCCCCATCTGATTATACATTATGACAATGTAATAACAGATGTCCAGACCAATAAAGCGTATTCCTATAGGACTGTTTATAATGCGAGTAATTGATCACTTCGCCCACTCTGTACACGCTGGCCCTCAATTTCCCAGCATGCTCCTGTTTTACAGATTGCCCCCACAGTTGGGACTCCGGCCCATATGGTAGGTAAGTTTATTGGCTACTTGACTGTACAGCTGATGAAGTGCCGCGGGTCTCCTGGAGGAACCTGTTGGAGGAATTATGGAGTGCCACAAATAGCTCTCCCTTTACAACAATGCGGTGTTTTGCTTGTAAAAAATGAGGTAACAACAACGAGTAAAAAAAAAAAAAAGAAAAAAAAGAAAGTCGAGGAGAGAAAAATATGACTCGTACACAAGGCGCGCTAAAAAGCAAAAGGGCTGGTGGGACTAGGACAAGTGGGGCCAAGTGGGGACTCTGTTTACTCAGCCTCGTTATGAGGCGCGGAGTCAGAGGCCCAGGGAGCCCTGCCAGAGTCATCTGGCTTTATGATGAGGCAGAGAGGGCACTGCCAGAGACACGACGCTAGGCAACACTGGACACACTGACAGATGGAAGAAAGGAAAAGTGGGGAAAAGACCAAGAGCTACAGAACAGAACCGCCCCCCCACCATGGCATAAATGCCCCCTAACAGAATGGCGCAGACATAGATGTATAGGGTATGGGGGGAAGGTGTTTGAATGTAAAGGTTTATCTCCACCGAGGTCATTGTGGGTTCAGAGATTATAAGTCCAAGGCATGGAGTAATGTATCTACATGATGATACAGGGCACTACCAGCCGGATGGCTGAACAGAGAGTTTGAATCAGGGAGAATATTGTCAATATCAACCAAACCTACACCTGTGTCTAATGATTATACTTCACCACTCCACAACTCAGCCAATGTCTGTCTAAGTATTCTGTTGGACATGTGTTAAAATAATGTGTTTGGCAGATGGCCTGAAGTTTACTTTGCTCTAAGCCAAATTAGCCCAAATGACCCTTTTATTACAGTTTTCAGCAGTTTTGAAACCCAGTATTGACCGGCGTGCCTGAACACTTCCAACAGACCTCTAACCTTCATTCTTTAACATCCTGTTCTGCTCTCTTAAGAAAAGAGGAAAAAAGAGAAAAGGAGTACAAGGGAGCTTTTGACTTACCTATTAGACTGGCCATGGAGGCTGTGTTTATGATCTTCCCATAGCCCTGCTTCAGCATAACCCGACCTGCAGCCTACGGCACAGGGAGACACGCTTTCAAACACGCCTCAGTATCAACTCGCTTTCTAACCAAACAACTGCACAGGAAGAGCGGGACAGAATAAACATGGCAAAGACACAGCCTACCTCCATATTGAATGTCATATCATAATTGTATAATGTTTATATGAACACACCTCTCTCTTCTCCCTCAGCTTATGTATGCAATCATTTTGGCTTTACATTCCTGGATGAAAAGCAACCCCGTGTAATAACAGCAATGATACAGTTTGATTTTTCTCTCGGTTTCGAACACCTATCAAGGTTCTCTCTCGCAATGCCAAAAGTTCAAGCTGTACTGTCAAGACTGGAGTTGTCTCACACAGACAAACATCAGGTTTGTGGGAAACAGCCAAAACCACCCTGTCAGTGTTGCCAGAGATTCAGACAAAGAGATGAAAAATGTACAGTCAGTGGTGCAGAGAAAGGACCTGGCAGCATCACCTACCTGGCAACACATGAAAGTTCCCCTCAGGTTGACATTGAATGTTTTGTCCCACTCCTCAAGGCTGGTCTCTTCGCTGGCCGAATTCATGTTGATGCCAGCGTTATTGCATGCTATGTGGACAGTCGCCCACTTAGCCACAATGGCATCCACCATTTTCTGAACATCCTCTGGTTTGCTGATGTCTGCAGTGAAGGCCATACTCGGGATCCCTGATAGTGTTGAAAAAGGAAAATCAATAACATAACTTTGACAAATGACATAAATTAACTTTAAGGACTTGTTGACATCCATGCAGATAAAATATCTAAAATGTATTTGACATTTTTCTGATTACCTACAATCAACATTGCTACCCAACAATCTGACATCCACAAAGAAATGCCCACTAACAAACTGTAACCTAATGCTAGGGCGCCCTCTGCTGGTAACAGCATAAAAGTACATTTACATTTACCATTGCACTCACATACTTTGATGCATCTCCCTAAGCATTTTCTTCAGCTATTCAAGCCCCCACAGTTTAACTTATTTAGCCAAGGGAATATTGAATTTCCCACAGTGCTTATTCAAATGGATGAACTGAACATAATTATGAATTACATTGCCATTGTGATACAGTTGCAATCTTCACATCAAAAAATGATAAGCACAGAGGAAAATGTCTAATGTGGCTCCAGTGACACTAAAGCAGTGTTGTGGGCAGTGGACTGAATGGAAAACCTATTGGAATAGAAGTGCCGTCTTCAAAACATGGTTTTCAAACAAGTTATGATCAAGATATGAGTAAATGGTATGCTGTGGGCTTGTTAATTATATTAACTAATGAGTGAGTAAGTAAACTACTCTATCATTGTTGACTCCATCACTACTGGTCAGCCACTGTAATAGCATCAGTTTGCACTTGTATCCAGTTGTTAAAGGTGCTCTATGCGATGCTGGGTAACGTCACTTCTGTTGACTTTCAAACAAAACAGAGAGCTAACTCGCTACTTCCTCACCCTCCCTCCCTCCTGTGCTGCTCCTGTGCAATTGAAAGTCTCCTAAACGCACATCTCATCTGTGATTTGCTGTAACAGTTTGTTATGTTTTTATGGTCTAGGTTTGCCTAGCTTGTTTTTGTTGCCGTTTTTGGAGCCTGGGCTGTCCACAGAGATCGTGTTTTTTTACAGTGTATTTAGGACACAGATTAGTGGTTGGTTAAGTGATGTTTGCAGTAAGTGCATAAAATGTTTTAGCCTAAAAAACGTGTGGCATCGCTTAGAGCACATCTAACATAACACAACTTTAGGACAGCTTGTAATGCCGAATAAAAATGTACAACACTTTGAAAGAAAAGGATTTTCTTTATGTGCAGCTGTTCTAGACAGGTGGTATGGTGCTGTACGAAATGAGTCATCTTTGAAAGAAGCCACTTTACTATTACTAGAAAGCAAAGCAAAGGCACATATTACAACTGAGAAATAACATAAAATGTACTCGGGTTTACACTTCCACAAGTCTTGGCCAGTATAGCTCCCTCTGCTGGTGAAAATACCCAATAACTGGAGTCAAACCCTCAATGCAGAGATTTTGTGAAAGCCTGGCTCTGATGCCTGTCTTTCACATCAACAGATAACATGTGTTGATAACATGTGCTAGTCCGTCCACTGGATTAGCTCCCAATCTTTCAACATCCAAATATTGCCGCTTTTTAATTAAAGTTTTGGAGTTACTCCGGTGTGCAGACATTCTCTATTGATACTTTGTCCTGCACCTGGCCTAAAGATTGGTTGCGTGCACATCACACCTATCAAACACTGTCTTTACGGTACTACCTTTATGTGTAAGCTCCTCTGCTACGGCCTCTGCTTTCCCCTGGTCCATATCCACGATGGCGACTTTGGCCCCGGCCTCCCCCAGGGCATGAGCGAAGGCCCTTCCAATGCCCTGGCCTGCCCCCGTCACATACGCCACCTTCCCATCCAAACGCAGTCGATCCAGGATGGGCTTCCCTCTCAAGCCCCGGAAAACATCATCATTGGTAACCCTGTTCTGTTACAGGCACAAAGGCTCCTTAGACATATTGGTCTTGAGAATCAGAACTCCTTGATAACAATATTCTTTTACCCAATTATAACCTATAAAACTCCAGAACAATTGGACAATGGTGGCAAGTAATTTCTTTCGGCCCAGTATGGGGTTCTGATCTTACCATTGTGCATGTAGCTAGTGAGGGGGGAAGTCTGCGTACAATGGTGATGCCATCTCTTAGAGGAATCATCACCTAGAACAAAAGCACAGGTTATCCCAATGGTCACAAAAGAAATCAGAACAGCTTGATATTCACGGTGAAACTGATGCAGATTGTTACTCTTTTTGAAGTAGGTTTTTTTGGTGATCCCACTAGTTGCCCAATAGTTGCCCAGGCTGTTCAGAATGTAATTTTGTACACAAGGTCAGTTTATTTACAGGACAACATTCCAGAATGTATATAGTCCCTAGCCAAACCAAAGTTAGCAAGCTACCTAGACTTGTATCCTTGACCAGTTCAAAGATCATACACAGGCAAGCAATTTAGGATATAATGTACTATGAAATAATCATTTTTAAAACTGGTCCACCTGCTCCACACGTGGATCTTTGGAGACAGACTCGTTAAAGTCTCGTAGGGCCAGGCCGTTTTCATCTTTTGAGTCCTGCAGGTAGACTCGTCCTTTGTACAGAGAGTTATCCACACATATCACACCACCCACTCGGAGAAGGTTGTTGTCAAGGAGGAACTTGTAGTAATTGATATAGTTGCCTTTGTCAGCATCTATGAACACCATGTCAAACTGATCACCAGCCTCTGCCAACTCCTACAGTATTGAAAAGAGAAAAAGAAAATCAAAACAATTTGCAATTCAACATCAACGTCATTGCAATTCAAATATCAGTTACAAAAGGAAGCTTATACAATCAACGTATGTATGTCAGTTATGTAAGTTGTATATGTAATAACATACAGTAGAAGATCTCATTAAAATTCACCTTCAGGCTATCCATTGCAGATCCTATTTTCACACTAATCTTCTTGCCATGTGGGGACTTGTCAAAAATGGGCTGTACAAATTCCATCAGGTAAGCCTCAAGTTCACAGGCAATTAATGTACCATCTTCTGGCAGGGCCTCAGCCATGGACAGTGCCCCATAGCCAGAGAACATCCCAATTTCCAGGATTCTCTTCGCTTTGCACATGTGCACGAACATTTTCAATACCTGGCCTGTCATAAATGCATTAAACAAATGTTTTGAAAGGCTTCTCTTCAAAGGGCACAATCGATAAGTTGATTCTTTATTATATATATTTTTTTTTAATGTTAATTTTTTATTTAACATTTTTACAATTTATGTAACTATTGTAATGTTCATATTCTGTATGTTGCTTTGAACAAAAGTGTCTGCTAAATACTATAACCATATTTACTATCTTTGGATTAATAACATGAAAGCCAATTATGTGATGCAAGTGAGGCCGTTTGATTTTTCTCTGACACTGATGAAAGACACAGATATGAAAATCGTAGGTTTCGCACGGCCATACATGCCTTCCACGTGTCCCGTGATGCATTCTTTTGGAAGGCGAAACTTGGTTTTCCCCTCCTTGTATGCTTGGTCCCAGTCATGACACACTGTCTTTCTGCACACAAGAACACAAGCACATCACACACTGCAGTGCCCTCATCAGATGCCACAGCCTAAAAAAAATGATGGTGGAGGTCAAGGGTTCCCAACCTATTTTGGCAGGTGACCCTATTTTGATGTCACAAAACGTTGGCGAAATGAAATTTTTTTCATTTACTCGGGAGTGTGCGGCACCTTCCTTCTTTTACTTTAGATATACACACCAATAGCCAGCACCTCATCTTGGTGTGCGTTACATCTCTCCTTCACAAAACGTTGGCGACCCCAATCATTCACAACATCTCAGTTGCAACACCCAGTCGAGGGTGGTACCTTGATTTTTCCCAAATGTCCTAGCAAGCTAGTTTGTTTGGCTATCTTTGCGCGTGTGGTTGTTTTGCTACTTTATTTGGAGCGTTGATCAAGATTCAAGTAAGTATCAAGCCAATAAAGTATCTCATGCAGGCTGTCTAAGTTTATCTTTTTGTAGCCAGATTGTAGGGAAGGATCCAATTACATGGCATTTTAAATATTTTGTTATTTATTGTATGTATATTTGAGTATGAGTCAATTGTAAGATACCCAGTATCTCAGGCGACCCCACATAGGGTCCTGGGAAACGATGGTGTAGGTCAGTGGTCCCCAAACTACGGCCCGCCACCTCATTTTGGGTGGCCCCCCAAAACATGTCCGTAGTATAGATCATCCGGCCCGCACAGGAGTACAACATCGTCAAACTAAAACCTCCGCAATTTTCCCCATTCATTCTCTATGGCGAGTCTTAACAGTACACATGTAATACTTGTTTTGGCGCTGTTTTGCGTTTGCCATCGAAAACGGAATGAAATGTAAGCCTACCTGCAAAAAATGTAAGAGGCCTATGCTAACTGCATCAGTGCTCAAAGTATTTTAAAAATGTATCAATTAATTGTTAATAACTAACTAACTTCTATTCAAGTCATATTTCTGGGACTTTCTGGGATAATTATTTCTATTTTTTATTCACTCATTCAAATGTTCATACAAAGAGTTCACAAAGTTCTCATCAGGTGACTGAAAGTTAGAATGGTGGTCATTTCAGACCACTTCAGCACTTCATAAAATTGTCATAGTTTGAGATCTTTAAATTATTTGTAGGATATTCACAACTTGAGCTGTGTATGCAAAGACACAGAATTCAGAGTTCACACATTTTTTAATAAAATATACTTTTGGGAATGCAAACGTTTTTTTATTAGTATTATTTAATTTTACACTGATATGGCATGATGACAATATAAACACAGCTAACAATGGTATTAAATTGCAATAGCCTATGATTAAATGTAATAAAATATTCAACTAAGGTAGACTGCTGCTGTTCACAGCACTAAGCTATTAATGGTTACTGATATAGAACTACTCCGAGTCTCTGGCCCTCTCTTGGAGCCAGGCATAGTGAGCTGGCCCTCGGAAGAAAAAAAGTTTGGGGACCACTGGTGTAGGTGAAAGTGCATAGGCCTATGTTACATGTAGCTGTGAGTTATTATTTTTTATACTATGAGTGTACAGATCTTATATTACAGTCACCAGTTGTGCACAAACAGATAGATTGTTCTTTCATGGATTATTTTTTGGACCATGTACCATTCTAAGCGTAAATGTTGATATTTGATGCATTGTACTAGAGATAGCCTAAAGCACACCACACACAGGTGCCGACATGCACACGAGCGCTGAAATTCTTATTTCAAGGATTCATTAAGAAATGGATTTTATTGAGTGGTGCCAACCAATACTGAACTGAATCGTAGACTACACAGTAGCAGCGAAAGGGTTGTATTGGAAACAATGGAATCTAAAGCACTGCAGTCATGTCGGCGCCTACTGTATGTGCAGGTACATTTGGGCTCATTTATATCTGTAGTCCCCAACACACACACATATATTGGCTGCATTCATAGAACGAAAGGATGTTATCTGTCTAAAATTTGCCAAAACCATGTCATCGTTGTGCCATCATAGGAGAAAGAGGAGTTCACTCACTTATAAAGTTCAGACAGGGGCTCACTTTCCTGGCTGGTCATCCTTTCCAGGTAGCTATCTAAGCCACTGGCCATGTCTAGTGCCTTCTGTAGATTATTCTTCAACTCTTCTGGGACATTGACATTACTGTCAGCAATGTCCTTGGCTTTGGACAGATACTCCACAATGAATTCCAGCGGAGTATCAGAAACTGGAGACAAAAATCAATTCAAAGTAAAACATATGTGAGTATTGTAGAATACCACTGTCCAATATCTACTGTATAGGGTCATTCCACGTCAATTCAACCAGGGCCCACGCACTTAGGTCTCAAAAAATTCTGAAAAAATTACCAGGTGTACCTATGTTACCCAGGAGACACACTGTAAAATTACTCTTATGTAAGATCAATACTTTCCAAGATACAGCCAGTTTTACAGGGGGAGGGGGGTGTCGTTTTTGTTTGGCCTCTTTTTTTTGTCAAAGTTCACAAGCCCACAGCGCAAGAACTAAACCATGTAGGAGGCTCACATTTTGCATGCTGGTACATAAATAGGAATAGTATGTAGCAAAATGGTCATGTTTGGTCTGGATAATCCTGCATGGTCATAGCTGTCCCTCAAATTTCAGAGGTCTGCTGTTCAGACCCTGAAGGGATTTGTTTTCTGTGCATTGCTTTTTGTGAGAGTGTTTCTACTTATCTCAGTAAGGAAAATAAATCAAGAGCCTATGTTGAGTACAAATATGTCTTCTGAAGGCTTAAACAGAGCCCAGCCAAAAACTCCAATAAAATTTGTATCAAATTTGAGGGACAGCTATGACCATGCAGGATTATCCAGACCAAACATGACCATTTTGCTACATACTATTCCTATTTATGTACCAGCATGCAAAATTTGAGCCTCCTACATGGTTTAGTTCTTGCGCTGTGGGCTTGTGAACTTTGACAAAAAAAAAGAGGCTGAACAAAATCGACACCCCCCTCCCCCTGTAAAACTGGCTGTATCTTGGAAAGTATTGATCTTACATAAGAGTATTTTTACAGTGTGTCTCCTGGGTAACATAGGTACACCTGGTAATTTTTTTCAGAATTTTTTGAGACCTAAGTGCGTGGGCCCTGGTTGAACTGACGTGGAATGACCCTATATCAATCATAACAATAAACAAAAACTAATGCGCCTAATATACTAGAAGTTAGAATTAAAAGCATAACTAAAATAGGATGCAAATTTGTTTTGTATATCTGACTCTAATATGTCAACAGCAAGAGTTTTGAACCTGGCCTTATCCAATATTTAGATTACGATTTTAGAATTTTGGAGAATTATTGCTTATTCTGTTGATTGATTAAATCAATAATTCCTCATCAGCATATAAAATCATCACATTTCTGAAAACTTGAAATAGAAAAAGGAATGTTTTTTTTTTTTAGAAAACAACAGAGGATATGATTAGCCTATATCTATCTATGCTCAAGCACCCATCAAATTATGAAACAACAACTTACTGCAAAAATTGCATTGATACATTGTTCTGAGGTTCTACTGTGCTACCATGAACTGTGTAGTTAAAGGGGTAGCCTCTCCAGTTATCAATCATTAAGACGCGAGAAAAAACAACCACCTCGTGATTTTTGGTTAGGCACTCCTGGCATGGACGACATCACCAACCGGAACGACCGACACAACTGCGACTGATCAGGGGCAACAGTTCAAAGCACCAAACTGTCCGGTCTTGTTTGCGATTTCTAGTCACACCAAATCCAAGGACGATGGATCGGACTACAAAGTTTGCGACGGAACCAACTACGCTTTCTAGAGACGCATCCCCTGTATCGGTCAGAGAGAAAAGGTATCTTGGACGCACACGCAATGTAGGCTGACAGTCCAACAGACTCGCGTCTGTAAAAAGTCTCAGCTTTCGATGCCTAACTAATCAATTCGCAAACAGCAAAATAACTAGAATATCATGTGTTAGCCACAGTAGCCGACACAGAAAACGCCCAAGTCCCTGCTACAGAACAAACTACTGAGTGAGGACCCACTGACTGACAGCCCACATTTCAAAGCAGGTGGTCTAGCCTATAGCCAAGGCGACAGACCTGCTTACGGTGTAGTTAGTAAAAACGTACCTTTAGCTGCCTGCATGCTGAAATCTCCGATTTTAAAAAAATGTGCGAACAAGTTATGGCACTGGGCATACAAGCACGCAGTCTCGCTGCAGTTCAGCCTTTACGTAGCCTATGTATGCCTCTGTCGTGAGCGGTCAAAACACGTGACAGACAACTTGCGTAAAGTCTTCTCCAAAAAAACCTTGCCAAAGTTAAAGTTCAGAATCATTTAACAGAAATTACTGTTGTGGTTTCAGATGAGTTCTGTCAATGAACGCCGTCATATATGAAGATGTTTTGCACTAGTTACAGTTACACTACATGAGTTACATGTGTTTTACTGGCTCTTTATGACACTATTTATTTTGCTCTTCCAAAGCACGACCAATTTTTATTTGGTCTATTATTATTATTATTATTATTATTTTTTACTTCTATAGGTTGGATAACTGTGAGACAAAGATTGCGCATGCTTAACACTGCACAACATCAAGTCAATGAAAATATACCTATATATATATACATATTAATTTGTCTTTTACTAGTAAAAGACTAGTAAAAGACAAAGAAGGTAGCCTACTAAGACATTTCATAACGTATGTGAAGGCCAAGTTATATCACGGAACTGATGACACATTGTGCAACAATTTAGGCATACATGACGTAGGGGACAGTTTTGTAAGGTAGGCGATTACCTGAACGATCGGCCCCCTCCTTATATACGGCAAAATGAAACAAGCACAAGCTGCAAAATCATATAACCTGACTTGTTGTCCCACAAACTAGTTTTTGGTCATGTCAATTAGTCCTACCACATCCATGGACGAATGTCTGGAAGTGCAGCATCGCGAGTCTAAACCTATTCAGTATTATCTAGTACAAGTAAAGGATACGTGGACGAGAAAGAATCGGAAACCGTTGAAGAACAAAAATAAACGGTTGTCATCTGCCGAAATGTAAGTAGCCTACATTAATGAATATAACTATCCCTTACAGAAAATAATTAATAATTCGTTCACTAACTATGGATAGTGAATTAATTATTCGACTAGTGCATCGTAAAATAACTGAATAGTGAATCAGTAGGCTAGTGCAAAATCAAGAGTAGCCTATTCAAACAAGTGTCCAAGCTACCAAGTGTCGCTTTAAAAATGTAGACATAGTCTACACCCTCTGTAGGCTATTACCCTAATTATGAATGAATAACAACATCCATAATATTGTAACTAACTAAAGCAACACTATGCAAATATTTACCACTTCTTGAGGTATGCCTTTATCAGGGTAACAGTTTTTGTGTCACCAAATTTATTTTGATTGATTGCATGGGAGTGACATATAGGCCTAGACTA
This sequence comes from Alosa alosa, assembly GCF_017589495.1. Lineage (NCBI taxonomy): Eukaryota > Metazoa > Chordata > Actinopteri > Clupeiformes > Clupeidae > Alosa > Alosa alosa. Next base: position 6,866,021 of record NC_063198.1, read on the forward strand.
TACAATCCCGAATATGTGCCTAATTATGTGCTCTGGGCTGGAATACAGTGCAAAAATGAAAGAAACCGTTTGACTGCCAGACATCTGTTGCCAAAAGACACTGGTGAGCATGTTGGCAAGCTTCTGTTCTTGCAGTGCCAGCTAAGGCTCTGGGTGGTGTTTACAAGGTGTTGCATGTCTTGACTTTTATAGTTAGGTAGCTAGCAAATTGTTGCATATTGATGCTTTAAATTAAGAAATTCATAATGATTTGACTGATTCTGATACACAATACTTCTAAATATGCAATACATGCAATACTTCAGTTCCTGATTATTGTACCATGACATAGCCATGATGAAGCTATTTTTTTCTCTTTTGCACAGACATGAGTGCACTGAAGAAAAGGGGACTACCTGGACGGTGGTCAGTCCCATTGTTTTCACCTATCAGGTAATTGAGACCCAAAACCTGTTGGATCCCAGCAACGATGTCCTTCTGACTGGCCACGTCAGAGATCCCCATCAGCTACAGGTCCTGCAGAGTAACCCCAGGCGTCTCAAGCGCTTCGTGGTCATGGACGAGACCGTGTTCAAGCTCTATGGCTCTCAGGTCACCGACTACTTCAAGAGCCGCAATGTCCTGCACAGGATACTTTCATTGCCCACCACAGAAGAAAATAAGTCAATGGAGATGGTTATTATGATCCTCAATGAGGTCCACAAGTTTGGCATCGACAGGCGCACAGAGCCGATCATCGCTATCGGAGGCGGTGTGTGTCTGGATATAGTAGGACTTGCTGCTTCCCTGTACAGGAGACGCACTCCTTACATTAGAGTACCAACCACTCTCCTCTCCTACATTGATGCCAGCGTGGGGGCCAAGACTGGGGTCAACTTTGCCAACTGCAAAAATAAGCTTGGCGCGTACATTCCACCTGCTGCTGCGCTGTTGGACAGGTCCTTCCTTCAAACATTACCACGAAGGCAAATCTCAAATGGTCTGGCTGAAATGCTCAAGGTAAAGGATTTGATTAGTAAAAAGAAAGATCACTTGCATGCAGCTGAGAACTGAAATATGCAATATGTTTATTGTTAAAAACAGAATGTAAAGACCAAATAAAAATGGATAGATTCACAGTAGGAAATACTAATGTCATTTTGCAGCAGTCTTTAGTTCAGCCACACTCAGTTGTATGCCATCTGAGTTGTGCTGTTGAGCAGGATTTGTGTGATATAACTGCAATCATTTCTCTATCCTGTAGATGGCGCTGATGAAGCACCAAGGGCTGTTTGAGCTGCTGGAGCAGCACGGCCAATACCTGCTCAACTCCAGGTTTCAGTCCAGCAACGTGGACTCGACCCCAGTGGCTGCTATCACCACTAAGGTGGCCATTGTGACCATGCTGGAGGAGCTGGCCCCCAACCTCTGGGAGGACAACCTGGACAGACTAGTGGATTTCGGCCACCTCATAAGTCCTGAACTTGAGATGGTGAGGGCTCTGTTTCTTAGATTACAAAACCTATGACACCTTACAAAACCAGAAGAAACCCCTGTCCCTATGCCAGTGGAAGATTGGAGTTATAAATCTTCTAAGAGTGAGAGGTAACAAGTCTCAGCAGGGACTGACCCTGTTGACTTCTCCGGTATGTGTGCCTGAGGGAAACACACTAAGTAGTTCCATCAATTTTCACATCATTCATAGTGTCATAAACTGCGTGCTTTGACAGACAAGCAGACAAGCGAAGCGAATACCATTCATACTGCTTTTCTATATGCTGTATGTGAAACCTTTTTTTTTCATTCTCTGCAGAAAGTGCTTCCAGCGCTGTTGCACGGGGAGGCGGTGAACATCGACATGGCCTTTATGGTGTACGTGGCCCGTGAGCGGGGTCTGCTGACAGAGGATGAGAAACTGCGGATCGTCAACTGCATGCTGGCGCTGGAGCTGCCCGTGTGGCACGGGGACTTCACACTGGCCCTGGTGCAGCGGGCGTTGGCCGAACGCCTTAAGCATTCGGGAGGACTGACAAGGATGCCTTTGCCCACCGGCCTTGGCCGTGCAGGTATGGAAAGCCTAAAGTCACAGCAGCAGCATTGCTGTAATTTCAGTTCACATGTGAATTGTGGTTAAGTTGCAAAATGAGGTTGGTTGAGTTCAAGAGCTAATTAGCCCCATGTGCAATTCATCTTGTTTTATATGTAAGGGATAATGTATAGAACGCCGGTCATTATGGGGAAAATAAGTCCCGATATATATATATACTGTATCATAATACTATATAATACTAATATATATATATATATATATATATATATATATACACTGTATCATAATACTATATAATACTAATATATATATAATATATATATATATATATCACAGCAGCAGCATTGCTGTAATTTCAGTTCACATGTGCATTGTGGTTAAGTTGCAAAATGAGGTTGGTTGAGTTGCAGTTCAAGTTAATTAGCCCCTTGTGTGCAATTCATCTTGTTTTGGTGGTACTTTAATTCAATTCAATTCCATTCAAGTCAATTGAGGGAACCTTGACCTTGAAGTTTACTGTTTGCCTTTTCTCAACAGAAATCTTCAATGACACAGATGATGAAACCCTGTGCCATGCCTATGAGAGGTGGTGTGATGAGTTAAGCTCAGGACTTAGATAGTGATATATTGAGTTAATGTTTGACCTCCTGTTTACCCTGTATTGATCAATTCTGTTTGAATAACACATGCATTTGTTACAAAACTTGATGTTGTATTGCCTTTTGTGAGAAGGTATTCCTAAAAGCACAAAAACAGACCACACACAGACCATGCAAGAACAATAAGTAAGTATAAGTATATATACTCTTTTGATCCCGTGAGGGAAATTTGGTCTCTGCATTTATCCCAATCCGTGAATTAGTGAAACACACTCAGCACACAATGAACACACAGTGAGGTGAAGCACACACTATTCCCGGCGCAGTGAGCTGCCTGCAACAACAGCAGCGCTTGGGGAACAGTGAGGAGTTAGGTGCCTTGCTCAAGGGCACTTCAGCCGTTCCTACTGGTCGGGGTTCGAACCGGCAACCCTCCGGTTACAAGTCCGAAGCGCTAACACGGCTGCCCCACCCAAATACATCAGCTGTGTTTTAAAACCCTTATTTCATTGGACATAACATGCATTCTCTTTTACATGAATGCTTTTTTTTTTAAACTAGAGTGCTTTTTCGAGATGGAAAGATGGTAGAAGAGGTATGGAGAAGAGTACGAAGGCCCCAAAGAGACATGGTGGAAATTTATTTACTTTTGTAGAGGGGATTTTTGTTAGCAACTTTTGTGTTCCCTCGCAATAGGTTTTGCATTCCCTTGGAAACTTTAAGGGAATGCAAAACGTATGGCAAGAGAACACTAAACTATGACAAGGGAACACAAAAGTTGCAAAAGTCCTGCCTCATATTAAATTTCCCTACCTTGACCTTTCAGAAGCTCTGTAGAAGAGGGCAAGAGTAAAGTAAATGACTGTAAAAACTGGTGTCAGTCAGTGAAATCAGATGTCTGTTACTTTATATTACCGTATTTTCCAGACTATAAGTTGCACCGAAGTATAAGTCGCACCAGTCAAAAAATGTGTCATGAAGAGGAAAAAAACATATATATAAATATATATATATGTTGCACCTGAGTCGCAGGACCAGCCAAACTATGAAAAAAAGTGTGACTTAGGGTCCGGAAAATACGGTATTACATTGATCTCATATGCTTCAATAGTCAACATTTTGTCAAATGCGCTTTAGACTTTGTTTTATTATTATTCAAGACAACATTGTTTTATTATTATTAATGGTTGTTGTTAATCGTACTGTAACTTTTGGTCAGTAATAGTGTTTCTTGAACCTTTTCCAAATAAAACTCAACCAATTCAGTTGGAGGGCCAATATTGTGTTTCTTCTTCGTAGAGGTAAGGTACCTGTGTTAGAACACAGCTTTGTCTCTATTCATGGACACTAGGCCTACTAAGCTCAGACCAAACCAACGCCCTTGCATCAGATAGACAGACAGACAACAGACAACAATACACAACACCAGTGAAGTATCATTAGCACTAGTGCTAATCAATAGTGAGATGCAACATCATCAGTGACATTTTGCAACAGCAAACCCTTGCTTACTAACAGGCTGGAATTTTGAAATGTCACGTGACGTGATGTCGTGCAACGACGTGATGCAATCGACTCCTACGGACTTTCCCCTAAAGATGCCAGCTGCAGCAGCAACATTTCCGGAAAGGTACTGGATTGACGAAATTCATTCTGGACTCTCTATCCGACCACATAAAGACCTCGGGATACTTCGGTTTGTCTTTAGGGACCCTCTACTCACTACCACGTAAGTGTAATGTTGTTTGGAACTGTAGAAGAGGTATAAAAATAGCGTTTCGATGAAATGACATGCCCTGGTCACTTCCAAGCTAACGAGTTTTGACTAAAAACGGTAAAATCGAACTTTCTCAAAACACACCCGAATGACATGATTTTGATGTCAACTCAACGTATGTACTCCCAATCATCCGTAAATTGATCTGAAGTGCATTTTACTCCGGATAATTCCTTTAAGAGTAAAAAAAAACATGTCTCCATTTTTTTTAAGGATTTGACGGACCCAAATCAAAGGTCAAATTCAGAAAAGGTCAAATTTGGTGTTTTGCCCATATACCTCACATTGATGGTATTATAGCATAGGGTTTGGTGCCAAAAAGCAAATATATTCTACAAGGTAGTGTGCAAAAGTGGACCACATAAACAATACAACATTATAAAACATTTTTAGGCTGATTATTGATCTCTTTAACAAGAAATTGTGCCTAAAATGCTCAAAATTGTCCGCTTAAAAAATAATACTTCAATATCAATACTATCAATTCATGCCTATTAGTGTGCTTGAGTATAGGCCTAGCCTGCTCTGCCAGTTCTTGTCTACACCCATTCAGAGCACAAAGTGCAGAGATCTCTGTTAAATCAAGTCATAGACTTTTACATAGCTAGTACCAGCTGAAGTCTGTAGGGCCTTCCGTAGCATGTAAGTGTGAAGAAAAGAAAGGGTAAAAGGATCAGATAGACAAACAGACAGGTGAGTGTGTGTCTGTGTGTTTGTGTGTGAGTGTGTGTAAGAGACAGAAAGAGAAAGAGAAAAACTACACTAGCAGTGACAGTTGGCTGTTGATAGCTGGCAGTTATTAGAATTTATTACACGGCTCTTCATAATGCTGCAGAATGCTCCATTCACTAGAATGGGCCTTAACGTTCGGTGGTCTGCTAATTCTCAATAACAGACCGTTGCTAAGTATAACAGACCGCTATCAAGGAAAATGGGCTTGGTGCTTTATATTTCACGTCTTTCATATCACTATGCAAGACCCCTTCACTGTGCGTCAGGGTCCGGTTCGCCCTGTCAGGACTTATTTTCCCAATAATGACCGGCGTTCTATACATTATCCCTTACTTAGAATATTGAATAACCTGAAGCACATAGTGCTCTGGTTGGTGATTTTAGTGACATTCTAGCCTAGTCTAGTTACTTTATGAACTTCTAGTTACTTTGTGAACTTTACTCAGTGATTTAGATGACATTTTTGGTGTTAATTACAGTGAAATATACAATTTCAGAATAATAGGGTTGAAACAGGTAAAAAAAATGGAGACAATTTTTCTCCATGTTCAATGACCTCTAAAGACAGTCCAACCACTCTCCAAAAATTAACATTTCAAACCCACAGAAACCACATAGGCCCCCTGACTATTACCCTGACACACTGCACTCGGTCAGTCAGAAAGGACTCAACCCATCTGATGGCGTCATGCACTTCCAACTGCAATAGCCTCTCCATCATAATTTGAGGCCTAATGGTGTTGAACACAAGTAAGAAGTCTGTAAATAACACACAAACAAATCGTTTGGGCTAATCAAGGTAACAATAAATATTATGGAGCACACAATAAGGCGTCATCAGTGCTCCTTTCGGTCCTGTATTCAACGTGTAGAGGGTCAGTAACACAGGGGCGGAGCTAAGTGGTGGGGCCACCACTGGTCAAAGCTTGGCCACCCTGCTGGCCCCCCCAGCTCCGTTCAGTGAAAAGTAAAAAAAAATTGCTGCCGTTTTCGACGGCACTTTGCCAATACTTTGCAAAGCAAGCACTAAACCTTTGACTGAACAATTACTGCACTCTATCTACGACTACGACCATTGGCCCAGTCAGGAAGTGTAGCCTACGGTTCTGATCAAATCGTGAGTCTAGTGCAACAGCAGTAGCGGGACGATTCAAGTCATCTGTTAAAAACACTTGACAGTAGGCTACTACTTAACCTCAGTAAGGTGAGTTGATGATGAGTTGGAACATTAGTGCTAATAAGATGTTAGAATGTGTCACGAATCATAGCCAAGTGAGCTGCGTTGGGCTTTCAGTGTTAGGTAGGCTCTGACATTGACGTGTGGGGCTGATCAAAAATCGGATGATCGGATGCCCGCGGTTAGCCTGGTGTTACCATCCTACGTACTTCCGGCCAAAATTTGATTTCAGCCTCGCACCCAAGGGGGCAGGCGAATTCCCGGAAGTAGAAGAATCGACATAGGCTGGAGGGACCACCTCTCTGCTAACTCCCACAGAAGTCCATTCATTCTAGGATTTTTTTGAAATACCATAACTTCATATAACATATATCCTGTGCCGATATTGTAGCTTCTGTGTAATCCACATAAACACTACAAAGGCAAAACAGACTCCACTACCTCGCCCCGTAACGTTGGTTACCCGTAAGAAGAATGGTTAGCTTGTTCGGTTGGAGGGAAGCTAGCTTTGACGTAATCTCTCTTCGCCCGAGGGAGATAACCGTATTGTTTGGATAAGAAGCTCAGTCTACCTTACTGTCTATGACGGTAACTCATAAGCAAAACCTAGCATACACGACCGTATGTTAAGGTAAAGCCAAAGATCCTTGATTACTAGCTCCGCTTTAACCCTCTCTGGTAAAGCATTACACAGAGGCAACCTAATAATAATAAAAAAGTAAACCTAATTTTTTTTTAAAACGGCACTAATCATTACAGAGGTTTTTGACGGATTGACCGTAGGTCGGAAAAGTGGAAAGAAGATTAGCTTCAAGGCTATAACTTTTTTGTTTTGTTGACTGTTTTTGAAGATGATCATGTATGGTAGCTTCAACATTAACACGACTTGGTGAGGATGATATTAATAATAATACATAAATAAATGTTTAACTTTGATGACTTTGAAGGCGAAGGAAGTGTGAGAAGAATTTCTGTGTATCTATCATATGAGTTACAAGATTCAGTTCGATGGCTAACGTCACGAAGTTAAGTGTGAGTCTGCGCAGTACTGGGGGGACCAACTGAAAAATCGTTCTATTTGACTCAGTGCCCTCCCATTGAAAACGACGGAATCTGTTCGTCCATTTCTTTTACTGTCTATGCTCGCACCAGAGAATGTCTAATAAGGGGAGAACTGACACTCTCGGGAAAACTTCCGGTTTCTGAACTGGTTGCAGTTCCTACTGTGGTTCCACATGAGGGCGCTCGTCCACGAGTGCAGAATGCATGGAGGTCTATGGAGCTGTACCCCTCAAAATCCACTTTTCTCGGGATATATTTTTTTTTCCAATAATTTGAATATTGTATTCGAAAGGGGAGGCAAATAAAATACACTTGGTTGAGTATTATATTTTTTAAAGTCACTTAATTGTTCTAAAAAGCCTTTCAAACGTGTCAATGACGTCATTCATTAGCACAATGCTAGCGTGTTATGGGCGACAACAACCCAACCTGTAAGAAATCAAAAGGACATAAGTACTCGTTCATTCAACTTTTGACCTATAACCCATGTTGAAGTTATACAAACTACAATCAAATCTGAGATTTGTCAACGACAATCAGGTGAAAGAGACAAATTTAGCCGTCTAGCTCCATTGACTCCCATTCATTCTGCACTCATGGCGATCGCCTCCAGTGGAACTCTGGTGGAACTGCAACCAAAATTCGGTACAATGGGACTTAATACGGAGTGGCCAGGCTCTCCGTAGACGGGCTCTGCTGCTCGCACGTAGTCTGGCCCAACCATAGACTGTTTCAGAGACGGTTGATAAAGCATATATATTAAGGATCTTTGACTGTATATATAGAACTGGACAGTGTGCCGTCTGTTAAAGGTCCAGTATGTAGGAAATAATGGAAAATACACTGTAACCATTCCAAATATGATCACCATATGTTGTCAGAGAGTAAGGAAACACGATGAATTGAAGTAATGGCTTATTTGACAAAATTACTCTAACTCGTAAAACCCCCTAAAACCCATGAAAAAAAAAATGGAGTTACGGGGCGGAATCTCTTGGAATTTTCGTTTATGTTTTGAACGATTAATTCTAGAATAGCGTATAAATAATGGGCTAGCGCGTCCTCCTATTTGGGTTGCCAAATTAGCAAAGGCCAACTGTCAACAGCTGTCAGTTAGTCATGAACGCCTACGAGAGGCAGGCAAATTTCCAAAATTAAAACAATAAACAAATTAAGTGGATATCGGAGGAGCTTCCTGAGATGGTGACGTCTTCGTCAAACGAAGAATATCAAGTCTGACGCAGAGCTGGCCATATTTCTCCACAACAGGTAGCCTAGCCTAGGCTAAACTTCATCTGCATCGCTAACTTCAGCTAAATATGTTACGTTGGTTAGAGAGGTGTTTTTTGTTTTCACTGTTTCCGTAATGTGTAGCTGGGTCATGGTTGGAGAAACGTTAAAGCAGCTGCAGGACAACTAACGTTAGCTAAGTCTTCATTACATCTGGCAACCCAGAAGAGGCTCACGTCTGGTAGTCTTGAGAACGTTCACCAGTGTTTTGATTTTGGCCTGCAGAACGTTTGGTAACAATCCTACAAATCACACCTTTAAGAGTGATGCGAGCGCTAGTCCAGAGCCCCCTGGTGGCTGGTTGCAGTACAAAGCGTAACTCCGCCCATCTCCATGTATTTCAATGGGCAAGTAGCCAACTTTCCGTGTCACTTTTCTCACCTAAAACTATTTTTGCATCTACAACTTTTTATTTGAAAAAATAGTTTTCAAGATGCTTCAATACACACTATTTTTCTTTTCTCGCTGAAATTATTTTTTTAAATGTTATTTTAACAAATCTAAAAAGGGCGTGTTTACACCTATGATTGACAGCTGGCTGGCAGCAGACTCGATGCTTTGTCGCTACCTTATTTTAACGACACGTAATCTAACCTAAATAAGTGTTGCTGTTATTATCATTAGGCTATATCTTATCACAGTCTGATTAAATACATATTGATAGTCATACATTGTGTGATTGTTTGTAAGAGACATTGTTGTTAGTTGACAGATTCTTAGTGAAAAAATGTGCTGTTCTTTCGTAGATGCTAAGTATATTAGCTTATAGCATGCTAAATCAGGCTAGCATTAGCCAGTTGATAGGTAAAGTAAAAGGGCTCTGCTATATTGATCCGAAGTAACGTTAGCCATGGTCACGATCATTTACAGTCCTACTTGTTTCAAATGGTTTAATGTAACCAGTGATTGCCACCACCACCGTTGCAACTTCATTTGAATACACTTAAGTCACTGGGAGAAGGCGATGTTAAGTTTAATTAATGTTAACTCTTGCTTAGTTTTGCACGAATGGCAATAAACGTCACCTAGCCTGCTAGGTCGACAACCTCGGTATGACCATTTATTAATAAGCCAGACAAATAACGTTACTTGTTTTTTAGTGAACACATATTGGACCATAGCTTAACGTGAGGAGGGATTCAAAGTTACAAATGGACAATTTGCTTAGTATGCTCATAACAGCGGTATCTGAAAATGCTGAGTTAAGGTATCGTTGTTACCTGCGATTGCACTGCTGGAGAAACATTTTGCATTGGTATGATTTGATCAGGTCTTGCCAGTGATGTGTAAATCCTCCCGTAGACGTACCCCATTTCAATACGTCTAAATTGGAAACTGTGACAACTCATCATAGGCTCTCTCAATATGTCTGTAATCGTATGACTCGACCACAGCGTTGCTAGTACTAGTCTTTCACCAGAGAGGGTGCTCCATTATAAATCAAAAATGTAATATTGCAGCCTTCATGTCAGCTGTAAAAATATGAGAACATAGACCTACTACATCAGGATACTCTGTAGACATTGTACACATAATCAGGAAGCTACTTTGCTGTTCAGTGAGTCATGTGTTTAAAGTGGTACTACATTTAAAGAAACATATTTTTATTTTTTGCTTCAAGTGCATAAGACAATACCACATTATGATGGCTAGGTTACACTTTTGTCCAAAGCCATATACAAATACAAAACAATATAATACTTACATTTAACAGGGATCAATCAATAGCCTAATGAAATAAACAATGAAAATGGGGGGGGGGCAATAATAAATAACAATGCCAACAATAACATGGTAACACTACATTAAGGAGAATATCAATAAAACAATGTCAAATTAATCAACAGCCTAATGAAAATAACACAGTACTATACAAACCATAACACTTAAGAAGCGCTTAATGAACTAAGTGCATGTTGAACAGATATGCCTTTAGACCCTCTTAAAAGACCAAAAACTATTACAGGAATGAAGAGCACTGGGCAACTCATTCCACCAACATGGAACCACTGAGGGAAAGAGTCTTGAATTTGACCTAGCGTTTAAGACAGGTCGACATAACAGACGCTCAACAGAAGACTGCAGTGGGCGGTTGGGGATGTACATCTTGATCGTTGAATCAAAATAACAAGAAGCAGATCCAGTCGGTGTCCTATAGGCCAAAGTGAGAGATTTAAATTTAATTCTGGCTACTATAGGGAGCCAACAGAGAGTAACTAGGAGAGGGGTTACATGTGTCCTCTTAGGCTGATTGAAGACCAGGCGGCATTCTGAATAATACTTCAAACAAAATAAATAAAAACATTAAAAATTGATTTAGGATCAACCAATAATTATTCTGATATTAATGTTCTTCTAACTTCTACATCTGTGTGTAGGCTACTGTTAAATACCAAGGCAGTTAAATGCAGTGGTATAGTATATGTGATACACAGGACTACACAGTAAACCCACTTAAAAAGCATCACCATCTCAGTATACCCATTTAAAATAGGCAAGGATTGCTCACAGTATACCCACCACTACAGCTAACTAGACTACACCACTGGTTAAATGGCGCATTGCAATTTACAATTTGTGTGAGTTCAGGAGCATACAGAAAGTTGAAGTTTGGGTGGCATCAATAAAGAAAATAGAAACAAAGTGATGTGTACAGCCTCAAGTATGAATGATGTCAAGTTAACAGAAGGTTCAGAGCAGCGGCAGACCTATCTTGGTGCCACGCAAGTTATTGAAAGTCATGTGTTTCGTAGTGGTGCTGTGCCCAGTCCCATGTATAAGGGGCTTCAGGTTGATCCAGTGACAGTGGGTGGTGTCAGGGAGATGAATGTCTGGGAACTTGGAGAAAGGGGGAGGACATGCCACCTCAGACCACCCCAGCCAAACCACTTCACGTAGGCATTCCCTTGCAGACTAATAGAGACCTCCTTGCCGCCACCTCCAGTACATTCAGCCATCACCCATACCTTATCTGCAAAAAGGAAAGTTACAATAAAGTTAGTCAGACAATTTTACAATATTACAATGCATATAATGAGGCACTCAACACCACTAGTAATACCAATTAATTAATTAATATATGTCTGCAATAAATGTCACTGCCTACCTAATGTTAACTACACGTTTAAACATGCGATTTTAATATTAAATTCTATATTTAAATATGTGAATGTTATCAACTTGCGTCAGCTTGAAAAAAAACCTTATCAGTATGACTGATCATGGACGTTAGATGACAAATTGAGGTGTTACTTTCTTAATATTCACCGATATCCCTGGGAATTTGTGACTGGTTCTTGGCGTAGTGTTTAATGTAGGCGTTGCATTTATCGATCATTCACTTATGCGGTCTACAACTACCGACCTACCGTCACAGATGCAGGGCTCTACACTAACATTTTTTTCCAGGAGCACTTGTGCGCCCAAGTTAAAAAATGTAGGAGCGCAGACCAAAATTTGGGCGCACAGTCACTTCTGTACTTAACTTACACATAATCTAGCATTACACTGCAGCTAACAGTTAAACATGCCAATGCACCAATTGCAAATATTAAGAATGACTGACAACATTTAGGCTACAGGAAACAGGATTTTAAAGATCAGTGCCTACTTTATTTTCAGTCTGTTCTATTTTCCTACATTTTGTTAATGTAAAATAATATAATACATTGCCATATTTGCATTTAGTCTATATATCAAGTATCCTGCCAAATGTAGGCTAATTTATTTATTTGTGAATCCATCTGTAGCTAATCCAAATATGCCCATGGTGACCTATCTGACTGCATACTGCTTAATACTACTACTAAAACAGTCCATTTTCTCTTCCACAAAACCCAACATAGGCTATCAAGGATATATATTTTTTTATCCTTTTTATTTTATTTTTTAAAATATCTGCATTGATGGGGACAGTAGGCAAACGTTAGGCCTACTTTCGTTTTGCACTTCAGCTTGAATTCGGTGTAAACAAACAAGCATGCGTGGAAGCCTGGAGTTATCAGTAGCGTACCTTTGAATAAAATATATAAAATATATTTTGCACTTTGCAGCCAATACGTCAACTGGGCTAAAAGGCATGTTAGGCTACCCTTCCTTCTCTCACTGCATTCTCAGAATCTCATCCTGTTCCTCCTATATCCGATGAATTCGGTGGATAGAAGAACTAATTTCTTCAATCTTTGCATCTTGGCTGGCTAGTCTAACTTTCCGCTTTTTCTGCGCGCTCTTGGATTTGATAGAAGCGACTACTAGCGAGTCACAACGCGAAACTGCTAACGTTGATGGGAGGTGTAGTTTTTATGCTGCATTCGCGACGTGATTCTATGGTTTGCACATGTTTCTCGATGTTGCGGTGTATTTTGTAGACAAACATTGACATGTTTAGAAGTCATTCGCACCAGTGCGCCTAAATATTTTTTTGCACTCACGCCATCATTTTTACTCGCATGTGCGAGTGAAATGGGCGCACTGTAGAGCCCTGAGATGTATAACGGAGGTGTCTTTGTTGTTAAAGGGGACTTGGCAACTATTTCAACGTAATAAACCCGTTTAGAAATCATTCGGATGGTTAAATGACCTGTTCCGGTGAAAATGGTGACTTTCCCCGCTGCGCCTAGCCAAAGATTGTTAAGGCGGAGCAAGATGTTTCATCAGGAGCCACTTCCGGGAACCCGGATCGCACGAGGGGGTCAAAATCCCCTTTATGCAGAGCAGAGGCAGCGACTGCTCCATTGAAGTCTATGGGCATAGCTCAGAATTTCACCACATATGCTAAGGTCTTGGTTCTATAGAGTTAGGAATGTGAATTTCGGGCACGTTTTCATGATCCTCAAACCCTTCTGAACATTTCAGGTACATTTTTAGCATTTTTGAGCATTCCAGTCTGGAGAAAATCAACCTTATATCAGGTGTGCGCCGGTTATTTATGCAGCTGCTGTTGGCCGGTTGCAATGTACGCTCGTCAATACGTCATCGACACGCCTCTTTATGCAGACAAGATTCGATCCCCATTTCGCGCCCATAGACATGAACTACGACAAAGTATCTTGCTCCGCCTTAATCTTTGGCCTAGCGTCCCCAGGCGGAAAACCAACCTTGCAACATTGAGACTTACCGTCCCGGAAAGAGAAGTGAGAAACAAGAAACTCGTTTTAAATCGTGTTTCTTACCTTGTAACATCCACATAGTTCTGCCAAACTTATGCTAACCGTTCGCTAGCTTGTAAACAAATCCATGTGCTTTATCGTTACCTTTTCCCACAGTTTGAAATAGCATAATGCACAATTTCTACAGCAGAGGGGGAAATCCTGTCAAGTTTCCCTTTAACGTTAGAAAAAATGCAACGGCAAACTGGCTAGTAGTTACATTAACAAAGATTGTTAAGGCGGAGCCTTAACAACAATCTTTGACATTAATATGACAAGTTGATGAGGTCCATGCTTCATATAACGTTAGCTTACGTTGCTTTATCACATCATAAACTGTACTGACTGTGTAATCTCCATGGACAGTCAATGGTTACTCCATGTTGAGATGGCATACATTCAGATTGAGATATTTGAAAACAGCAAAAACTAATAAAACCGACTAAACATGCATCGACTCTTACGGGAGCTGTTTGCTAATCTTCACCTCAATGACTAACTTAGCCTACAGTTTACAGTAACGTTAATGTAGCTGCTAATGTTAGCATGTAATTCGCTGTCCTATTTCTGTTGTTAGCTGATTAGTAGCCAAATAAAGGTAGAGTTGCGACAACTCCATTGACGCTAATGTTCCATTTTTTTCAACAATGGCGACTAATGGAAGCCTCAAATAGTTCCCGAAAGTTAACAATTTATAATAGCAGCAGTGCAGTTACAGACTGTAGCCAACATTTCAGACTCAGATTTACATTATTGGCTCATCCGAATAATAATAATAATAACAGTAACAATAGTAATAGTAGTAAAGTAATAGTATTAATAACCTTATTATAATAATAAACTATTTATGTATCGACTTTGACAGCTTTTCTGCTGCTCAGTTTTTATCAGTTCCTTATCAAATAAATTAAAAGAGGCTAAAGCCCAATAAATGTGCCACACATAATAGCCTAATATAAGATAAACCTTGCCTATACCATTTCAATTAGGCAGCACTAGGCAACACCACCTAATCCAGCTGTCATTAAGTTTTTGGCGCTTGTAGCCTACTACAAGTTTTATGACGTGACGTGTCTTTGGAATTTAGCTTTAGCTGCTACCATCATGTCAACATAGTTGTAACGTTATGCACAATGCTCATCTAGGCTATGGATTTAAGTGGTTTAATTTTAAAAAGGGCAGCAAAAGTGGGATAAAGTGCAACTGCTTCCCCAAAACAATTCCTCCATAACTGTGGATTTAATCGTTATGTGGATAACTTTCAGTGGACTAAACACATAAAAGGTAAGATTTTGTTATCACAAAGCTAGCTGGTTCGTTAAATATGGCGAAGCATATTTACAACCAACTTTGTACTTGCAGCAGTGAAACTGAGTTTGTTGTTAACATTGTTGGTAACGTAAACGTTTCTTCAGTTAGGAGCAGTACTGTTTTTTTTATTTTTGCATTCGTTTTCATTGGCAAAAGATAGCCTAACACCCCACCCCACCCCAGCCGCTTGAGATCCTCATGTAGATTTTTAAAAGAAAAATCCACCAGGTCATTTCCACTTGATCTCCATAGCATGAACTGATTCTGCTGACTGCACAGGTTGTGGCATTCACAATCAATTATATTCAGCAGAAATGTTTTCACCTCCTCCATCAGGTCTTTGTTTAATGAGATGAGATGGGCAGCTGTGGGATAATTTTGTTTGGCCAAGTTTTCAATAACTCCAGCGACATCTGCTTGGCACATCAACTTCCTCACCTCGCTTACATTATAAACATATACATATAAACACATTAAAGTTGTAAGACCCCTTAAATACTCTCTTTTCCTCATTACACAAAGCTTTGTAATCACCGTTTAGGGAAAATATGGAAAGGATTAATTATTCTTCACCCTAAGGTTGAGTAAGACCTGAGGGAACAATGAAAAGTGTAACCTCCATGACTTTGGAATTCCAGTCACGAGTGGTAGGCCATTTGAAGTTTGTCTTCACATATCTATTTACCAATATACATATCTATCTACCTACATTAAGCTGTGCAGTAAGTTGCTACATAGGCCTTCATTAAGCTGTAGCTCTACACTACCATAATAAAGCAGTGTTTTGTAATATAGCCTTTGTTTAAATGAATGGGTCTCTTCAACAGAGACCTGAAATAAGCTATGCTAATTACCTAGGCTACTGTACCTCTCAGATGAGGGGAAGTTGTAGACCCCTATTACTGATGACATTTGTAATTTGGCTACGGATCACGACATGTATAAGGACGTTTTAGGCTTACATGAAGCCACACTTGAAAACCCACTTAGGTTACCCACCTCAGTCACACTGGTCCGTGCTGGTGGCTCTGTGGACCTTTTTGACTTTTTCGTCCTTGGCGTTTTGATGGGTGTATCTCGGTCCCTCTTGTCCGCCGAAGTAGCAGCTTCCTCGGGTGCAGACCCGGCGGCAGACACAAATTCACGGACGGGCATTACACCTTTCCAGGGGGGGCACGGGAACTTAAATTGATCACGGTAGTTTAAGCTTACACTGAAAATGTAGATGCAATTGTTGTAAAATGGTGCAGCTCCTTTAAGAGAGCCCCGTGCGCAGGGATGGAGAGAGAGAAAGCGAGAGAGGGGATGTGTGTTAGAACTGAGATGCGTGTGGAAAAAGTAGACGTGCTGTTGAGAGTCATATTCAAAGTAATGCAAAAATAAATCCCCAGATAAAACCAAAATCCTCGTTCATTTGCTAGCCACTTTCAGATAGAGGGTTAGGGAGTTAGCCCCGACGTTACGGATAACTTCGGCCCTGGAGCGGTAACAAGCTCCCCTATGTTCTCCGACTAGGTCAGAAGAAAAAACAGTAGTTAACGCTATCAAACAAACCCAGAAACTAGGCCTACTTCTACTAATTACGATATGAGACTACCTGCGAGCCGATAAGTCATATTTGTCATCGAATGACAGGGGTTAGTGCAGAAGTGAAGTAGGCTAACCTAAACTGCGCCACTAAAATGTCCTTTCCATTAAGGTGATAGCTGGGCTTACCTTATGTTCCTGATTAATACGGAATAATACAGATTTTACAAGTTTTATTTGCTACTTGCTATATTGACAAACCTATAATATAGGCCTACATTTAATTAATGTTCAAAATCAATCTATGGGATTGGGGAAGTGGGGTTGGTTGGTGCAGCCAAGATCGTCCAGGGCGGGCACAGATGACTTCCAGGACGGCCCGGCCCCCCAAAGCCCCCCCACGACGCCGGGACTGCTCGGGTGCCTCCTGTCTTTTCCACTCGCTAAACTTTTCCTTGTCGAGCTGAAACTTCGTACTCCAAGCGAAGCATTTGTGACAAATGCAAATCGATCGCAGAGGGGTGTTGTCAATAACTAAGCCTAAATGCACAAGTGTACTACATGCATCAGTACTTTTCATGTTTTCAAATAAAAGTTTGCTGCTCGTTATTCTCTCCCCTACTCTCAAATTACCTTTACATAATCGGCACGTCATTAACATCCATTGCCACCACGATCTCAAAACCTGTACAAACTAGCCAGCGGTCTGTTTACTACTGAAAGCGGAAGTAGTAGCCTGAACTCCGGCGCACAGCATACGTCATTACCAAACGTTGCTGATTGGTTAAGGGAACTCCAATGATTTCAAACCTCAAAATAAGCATCCGCCCATTACGGAGACAGATTCCTATTACTTTGTTCCAGACTGTATGACGAAGAGAAACATAGTCACAGGCGGTAAGGGCCAGGCTAGCCTGCGGTAACACTGTTACAAAAATATTTCGATAAAATTCGGGTGAAATGCAAACATATTAGGCACATATCTCTGGATGGCTCCAATAAAAGTAGGCTAATAGGGCCTAGCCTAGGCTACTTTATAGTAGCTTTGCCTGAGTTCTTGTTACATTGCTCCAGAACTGTTCATCGCAGCGAGATGAAACCTTAATTGCGTGACTGAGCAGAAGTGGGGCTTTGAACGAGACTAAACACTTGTCTGTGCGATCAAGTATGAAAATACAAAATCATGAAATTAAATCAAATCGTTTACTTTCTACTCTCGTTTGAATTACTCGCGAACCCTGCGTCTCCTCTTTCTTCTGATATGGCAAGCATATCAGAAGAAAGAGGAGACACAGGGCTATTTATTGGTACCAAGTATATCGATGCTTCTGGGCTATAAAAACAGACGTGACTGCAAAATAACATCATGTACAAAAACCAACACCCATTACTCTCGTTTGAATTAGGCCCTACTCACGAACCCGTGATCGGATAGATGTGCCACGCATGTCAGATGAAAGAGGAGACACAGAGCTATCATTTGATACCACGTACATCCTCCGGACCTAGGTTATAAAACAGACGAAATGACATCAAAATAATAACTTCATATAGCTCAACTTACCCCACGTTTTTGTGTGTTGTGGTGGCAAAGCCTGTTCATAATCCAACGCTATGTGTTTCTCTATGGCAAAGCATGTTCATAATCAGGTTTTGAGATCCTAGCAAATTCCTGCATGGCATCCAATTCGAAACTCACATTGCATCCCAATTTATCTGAATAGAAACACCTTTTTGCCTTCACTTTGTTCATGACAATGCAGTAAAAAGTTGTTCTAGAATCTTCATAAGTGTACACACAGAACACGCAAACTCAGGTTCAGTCAGGTCAGATCAGTTTGTGTCACAGAGCGCAGAAAGGTCATTTTTCATTACTAAATTCAAAAAATGGCATTTATTTCTGTAAGGCGCACACCACGTGTCTGTAAATTGCTCAGCCCCAAAGCCCCCCTCCACCATGGTTCTTATATTGCCAGATTCAGGACAGTCTGCCATACATACATGAAAGTCATGTCCAGCTGACAGAGATACATTTCAAAATAAGAATGGTATAATACGCTTTTCAAAGTCAAAGTCAAAGTCAGCTTTATTGTCAATTTCTTCACATGTTCCAGACATACAAAGAGATCGAAATTACGTTTCTCACTATCCCACGGTGAAGACAAGACATATTTTGCCAATTTAGGTCCACAGACAAACATAACATTCAAGTAAACAAAAAAGTAAGTAAATAAGTAAATAAGAGGGCACATATAATAATGAAAAAATAAGAGCAGCAAAATTTGGTTGAAATTGTGCATAGACAGTCAATAAAATACTAGTGCAAAGTCAGGCCAATAAAAGGCTTGGGTAGTTCTGTTTGACCTAAGTAAGAAAGAAAGTGGCATAGTGGTGCAAGTTATGTAAGAGCAGCAGAAGTGTTGTGTTTTCAGGACAACAACACCAAGTTGTAAAGTGTACAAGTGTGCAAGTGTGCAAGTGGAGTAGTGCAGGCTGGCCATTTTGGGTCCAATGTCCAGGATGTTATGTAGCTGAGGGTGGAGGGGGAGAGGAGGGGAGAGAGTTCAGCATCCTTACAGCTTGGTGTATGAAGCTGTTGGTGAGTCTGGTAGTGCGGGGAGCGCAGGCTTCTGTACCTCTTCCCAGAGGGCAGTAGATCAAACAGATTGTGAGCAGGGGTGACTTGCATCACTCGCAGTTTTGGTAAAAGCCTTTTGGTGAGGTGGGTGGTGTAAATGTCCTTCAGGGAGGGGAGTGAAGCACCAATAATCCTTCCAGCTTTCCTGTTGTATTCAGTGCAGCTTCCGCCCCCACACAGCCCCATACAGCTGGAGAGGATGCTCTCAATGGTGCCTCGGTAGAATGTGGTCATGATGGCTGGTGGAGCACTTGCTCGCCTGAGTTTCACGCAGGAAGTACAGGCTGAGCTCTTAAGCCAGTGATGCAGTGTTGGTGGTCCAGGAGAGGTCTTCACTGATGTGCACCCCCAGGAATTTGGTGCTGCTCGCTCTCTCCACCACAGCACCGTCGATGGTCAGTGGCAGGTGTTGGGTGTGACCTCTCCGGAAGTCAACAACAATCTCTTTGGTCTTGCTGATGTTCAGCAGGAGGTTGTTGTCCCTGCACCACGTGGTCAGATGGTCGACCTCCAACCTGTATTGAGTCTCGTCGCCCTTAGTGATGAGACCCACCAGAGTTGTGTCGTCAGCAAATTTCACTATGTGATTGTTGCTGTAGGTTGCAGTGTAGTCATGCGTCAGCAGGGTGAAGAGCAGCGGACTGAGCACGCAGCCTTGGGGGGGCCCTGTGCTCAGTGTGATGCTGCTTGAGGTATTGTTGCCAACACGTACTACTTGGGGCCTCTGACAGAGGAAGTCCAGTAGCCAGTTGCAGAGGTAGGTACTGAGTCCCAGTTTGTCAAGTTTGCAGATGAGTTGTTGTGGTATTATGGTGTTGAATGCAGAACTGAAGTCTATAAACAGCAATCTCACATATGAGTCTCTTTTTTCCAGGTGGGTGAGGGCTTTGTATTATTTAAAAATCAAAATCAAATCAATGCAAGTATTAATATGAATTGGTGGCAGATCTGGGTAGCCTAGACTGTTCTGAAAAATATAGCATGTGTAAATGGCACTTACAATGACCAGGATAAATGCTTATAACTAAAGTTAGTGAGAATGGCCAAAAATAGAGTAGGGCTCATAGGGCTAAATAAAAAAAATGGCATTTATTTCCGTAATGCGCCACATATTTTTCACATTTGCTCAGCCCCAGAGAATCCCTCCACCATGGCAATGATATTGCCAGATTCAGGACAGTCTGCCCTACACACACACGTGCCAGCTGAGATACACGTCAAAATATAAGAATTTTTATAACACACTTTTTGTATTTTTATTATTTAAAAATCAATGCAAGTATTAATACATGGAATCTGGGTAGCCTAGACTCTGCTGAAGTCTAGGGTTCTAAGGGTTAATGTCTTAATTCAGAGCCATGTTACTTACAGCCGAGTACTTGGAGTGGATATCAGAAAGAAATATAGTTTGGCTATCAGTATAAGATTAAATATCTGCATACAATATTTGTAGTATTTATTATTGTTCTTTAAGTTAACATAATTTGAATAAGAATGATTAAGTAAGGTGCATTATCATAATGTACTTTTTTATAGCATTGGCCTATTTATGGAAAATGTGTTGGAGTGGACAACAAACTGACCTGTGTATCAGTGTTGGCTTTCAAAATTGATTGCCATTATTAAAATAGGCTATCCTAATCTTCAAAACTTTTTGAGTAGTTTTCAAATTGTGCCACCCCAATAAAAAGTCTGGACCCAGCTGGCCCCCCCTATAAAATAATCCTGGCTACGCCCCTGCAGTAACACCTTGCACATCTCCTAGAACATTATTACAGGACTGACTGCAAAGACAATCGATACAAGTCAGTGCATCTAAGCTTGAATGGCTATCCTGTTAAGATACTGCTTCAGTTAACCAGTTTTCCAATTCTTGGGATTTAGCCTATATTTCCAAATAAATGATCAAAACTGTGAGATATCTGCACAAGGCTAATCTTCATTTGATAACATTTATCGGAGAATAAACATGGGCCACTAGGGTTTTGCTTAATTAACAGTTTGTGTAACAATCCAGCCGCATGGACTTTGTTTAGAAAGTTGTAAAGTGTTTAATTAAACATTTTATGAGGGCAGTCATAAAAAAGAGGGTCTGCAGACAGTCTGGTCTTTACACATTTTACTATAATAGCATGATGTATGCTTGATTGCCAAAATCACCAGAGGAGATATCCTTCATACAGTCTTTACATAAAAAAAAAAACAGATCATATCTACATGGTTACAGCTAAATAAAAAGAATACAGTTATGTTGTCATCCTTCCAGAGCATTGGAAGGTTTTGAAACATATTAAATCAATAAGAGCAATATACCGTATGTAATCAAATCAGTAGTTAATTGCACAAAGCATTACCCGCAAGTTGTAAAATGCACTCGTATTTCAATACAACTACACTGTAAACATGTAGCAAGCATGTATTGGCACATATCCTTTCCTGAACGTTTACGCACAAATCATTTCTATATTGGTAACATACAATATAAACTCTATGAAAAACTAACAACTTCATGGTCCCAATGAAATATACTTTTTCAATGCAACCTTTGACATATCATTTACCAAAATAACAAAAATATAAAAATCTATTTTAAGAATGAGAGCCTTCCAGTGCATGTCTTATCATCAGTAAACTGGTATTGTCGAATGGCGCCTCTCTCTGCTGAGATATGAGTGCTGACCTTAGGGGTGAGTTGAAATTCTTTGAACAGAGACAAGCGTTTGTGGTGAATATACAGTATGTTTTCTTGGAACAGTTAAATTTTAGTTTCTGTGTAAACATTCTAAATTTCAACTCTAACCTTTCACGCAATGTCCATGTATGTTCTTAAAGGACTACCTCCTTAGGCCATTTGCGAGTGTTTACAAACGAATGTTTGCAGCAAACTCAAAACATGAAAAACTGTTTGCAAATGTCCATGTTGCAAAAATTTGCTTTTGTTTGCGATTTTTAAACACACCTCAGCTCGGAGATTAGCATCATCACCTCAAGAGAGAGGGGGGTTCACCCCCGCTAACACACGTGCCCGTTCTCATTTTCCTCCATACTGGTGCTGCTACGGCGACTGCCACTGCTGTTGGACGCCCCGGGGGAGATGGAGGAGAGCAGGGGATCGCTAGAGGTCACTGACGACAGGCCGTTGTCCATGAAAATGTCCTCCAGCTTGCCCGAGACCCTGGGTGGACTGCCATAGGCCTCAGAGTCGTCGTCCACGTCGCAGTGGCTGTCGCTGTAGCTGATGGTGCCGTTGTTCAGGTCCAGGGTGGTGGGTCGGGACAGGTCAGGGGAGGAGTGCGGCTGAGTGGCATAGAGGTTGGCCGCGGCGCAGTCGTCCAGGCCGGGCTCCTGTTTGATGGCCCGCGCCACCAGCTCAGAGGAGCAGAGGGTGGAGGAGGCCACCACGGCCAGACCGTGGGCCCGAGCCTGCATCTCCAGCTCCTTTATGGGGGCGCACACACACACACACACACACACACACACACACAATGTACAGTTAATCTTAATCTCACTCTCAGACGCTTAGAGTTTGTAGCTTTCTGAATGTGGAGAGCACACACGCACACACACATAATACACAGTTAAGGTTTCGTTAATTTTCGAATGGGAAGAGCAGAACCCACACAAACAGCCACATTGACAAACTCCAAAGCAGAAGTGTGTGCACCTGGATGCGCAGCATCAGGTGTCGATTGGCATGCTCCAGCCTCTTTTGCCTGGTCTCCAGCTCCTTGGCACGCTGCTGCTCACGCTGAAGCTTCCGGATGTAGTCCACAGAAGCCTTCAAAATGGTGCCTTTGTTCCATCTCATGTCACTGTCAGCAGCAGTTAAAAAACAATGATCTCTGTGTCAGGACCAACACGGAGGAAAGCAAACTAGGAAGTTATCATTAAGATAGAGAAAATCGTTTATAGAACCATTTTATTAATTTTGTTTGTTAGGGACCATGTACATTTTTAAACATAAATGTTGCCATTTGATGCACTGTACTAGAGTTAACCTAATTTACAGCTACAGTCTGGATCTGTAGGAAATGGGTTTTTTTTCCCTTTTTTGTAGATTGTACACAGAATTGTCATGCAATTTCATTCCATATGAATACAGATCTATGGATTTTTCTCTTTGATAATTGTTTATTACCGGTACTTACGGATCATTTGACTTGGGGATTAAAGTTCCCAGTTCTTTGATGCGATCATTGATGTTGAACCTTCTCCTTCGTTCAACTAAAGAGAAAAAATTTAAACATTTAAAAAAAGAGAAAAAACAATGAATGTTTTCCATAACTGTTTATAAGCATTGCATGCTTATTATTGACTGGTGTGGCTGTCAGACATACTTAAATTGTGGTTATCCTTCTTTTGTCTCTCCTTGGCAAGAGCCCTGACCTCAGCTTCTGAAATAAGTAAGACAACATTGAGTCACTGACTAAGCAAAATTAGAAGCATTAATGCAAAATCCCAAGTTAGTGATTGTGATAGTTGTGATTTAGAGGTTGTTATGTGTTCTCAACACATGGAGACAGTCACACAAATCTTGAAGAATAGTCAATTGTTTAGCCATTTTGTGAGGCACAAGGCCAATAAAAAAAATCATGTGAAACCTTCATCTCATGAAGTTGAATGCCAAGCCACACAATTTAACTTCTGTTTGAATTTTTCATTTTGGGACACATTATGGTTTGTACATTAAAAGGTTCATATGATGTGCAATTGAAATATGCCAGATCCTGATCCCTATCCTTTTAAAGACCATATGATTTAAGTATTCCTTGTATACTAGACTAAACAAGAGTACTCTTGTTTATGAGTTTGTGTGTGAGAGAGAATTTCTAACTTTGTTATGAGTGTGTGTGTGTGTGTGTGTGTGTGTGTGTGTGTGTGTGTGTGTGTGTGTGTGTACGGTAGCCACGGGGTGCAGGAGCTGTGCCGTGAACAAACCTCCACTTTAAGGGTCCTACTGGCTAGCAACGCGCTTCCCAATCTGAGGTGCTGTATTATAAATCTGCTGGGTTAAAGCCCAGTTCGGTGTGAGGCGTAATGCTAGTTATGTGTCTGTACGTTTGAGTATGTGTACATAGCTTAGAATTCATAATTTATGGAGATGGTGACATACCTACTGGAAAACCTTCTTGCCTTTGAAAGCTTTCAAACTTGCCACAGGATCCAGGTTTGTCCAGAATGTGCATCATTCCCGCAGCAGGCGCCACTATTTGGTACAATATTATATTTCATTATAATTCATATGTGACCTATATTGTGCATATTAAATTGTACACAATATGGATATGGACATAAATGCATAGAAGACTAAATGATGATGATACATTTATCCTATACATTACATTTGCAATGGGTAATGGGATCTGACTGTGTGCGAGACTGTTCAGGCATCTACAGTACAACAGACTTACCCTATAGGGTCACTGTACATCAGAGCCCAAAGCACTGCTTGTCTTAATCTCTTTATTTGGATTGTGCAGGCTGCGAATGTATCCTTAAATGTGTCAAGTTTGCTCTTTAATGGCTTTCCGAGAAAATCTACTTTCAGCAGTGAGGAGAAAAGTAGCCCATTCATTCAACAACCCCATAGGCTGGTCTGTTCTCAGATGCTAAAGCAGCGGTCTTGAGAGGCTTAAAGAGGTGGGGAGATGGACTTACCAGAGAATTCCCTTTTGACGTTAGGTAGACTGGCCGGGCAGGAGTTACTGATGGCCACACCGGGTGGAGAAATGGCATGGTTGTTATACATGTCCAGGAGATTAGCAGACACCGGAATCTGGCGAAAGACAAGCCATCTCACGTCAGGCCTCAAATGAATTAAAAAAATAAATAATACTTAATAAATGAAAATGTGTGTTCTCTGGTAAAGGAAAGGTCAAGCGAGGATACCGTGTTGGTCATCTGAAGACCGGCATCCATAAGGCCAAGGATGTCATCATTATAGCTTGACTCCAGGCTAATAATGTCTTCAATTACATCGTCCATCTGCCAAGGCAATTAATGCAGCACAATGTTGAAATTCGTCATACATACTCAATCTTTTGGGCGCCGACCACTAAAATAAGGTCACATTATATAGTATGTGGTTGAAGCCATTTATGCACCCCTAAGGCAATGCCCAAGACTACTCAGTGTGGGCGGGGGAAGTGGTGGAGCACTGCTCTCCCATGCCCACATCCACGGCTGAAGTGCCCTTGAGCAAGGCACCTTATCCCTCACTGCTCCCCGAGCGCCGCTGTAGCAGGCAGCTCACTGCTCCGTGTTAGTGTGCTTCACCTCGCTGTGTGTACACTGTGTGCTGTGTGTGTTTCACTAATTCACAGATTAGGATAAATGCAGAGACCAAATTTCCTTCACGGGATCAAAAGAGTATATATACTTATACTTGTACTTGTACTTATACTTATACCTATACTTATACTTATACTAGGCTTCAGCTGTTAGTGTCTACACAACTTTTGCACTGTTGGGGAGTTAGTAAATATACAGGTTTGGGAATTTTATTTGCAATTTATTTTAGGGTAAGGCTATTTGCTCCCTTGGTACAATTAGCAGTGTATGCTATTCGTACCCTGGTGCAATTGGAAGTGAATTCTATTCGTACCCCGGTGCACACAGCAATGTGTCCTATTAGTACCCAGTCTGGTACAAATATCAATGTATGCTATTCGTACCCCGGTGCACACAGCAATGTGTTCTATAAATACCCCGTCTGGTACAAATATCAATGTATGCTATTTGTACCCCGGTGCACACAGCAATGTGTTCTATTAATACCCTGTCTGGTACAAATATCAGAGTATGCTATTTGCACTCTTGTGCATTTATTCTGGCATATTGATCACACAATGTAATAATAATAAAAAAAGCAACATGTTTTTTGTTGTTGTTACGTAACAGGGTGTGAATAGCTCAGTTGTGTAATAGACACTCTGAATAAGGTATGCTGTTTGCATCAATTTATAGTTAGAAGTGGATGCTATTCGTACCCTGGTGTATATAGTACTGTATGCTATTTACACCCTGGTGCATGAACTAGCTTAGCCTGGTGTTACCATCCTACGTACTTCCGGCCAAAATTTGATTTCAGCCTCGCATGTAGTCTGGCCCAACCCACAGTATGCGGTTCGCGTACGACCGCGCCAATCAGCGAACAGTTGAGTGATGACGCGGAACTTGCCTGCCGAGTTGCTTGTAGTCCAGCGAAGCTTGTAGTTCAACAGCACAGCAACAAGGCGACGGAGGAAGAGACGCTAGAAGCTATCCGCGAAGTTGTCGCAACTCTCGAGGGCAGGAGCAGGCTTGTCTTGTCAATTTTACAAATGGCATCGACGTATAACTCTCCTTCCAACTGGCTTTGGGAAGAGTTTGATTTATCAGATGGTGATAGCTAACCTAAACGCACAAGTGTACTACATGCATCACTACTTATCATGTTTTCAAATAAACGTTTGCTGCTCGTTATTCTCCCCTCTACTCTCAAATTACCTTAACAAAACCAATGCGGCGATAGGCCTACTTAAAGCAACACCAAAGAACTTTTCCTCTGTCAAACGCACTATTTGTTTATCCAGCACTGGCTTTGCAAATAACAATGTCCACAGAAAAGGTAGGATATGTTGAATGATTTTATTAAAGTACAATGTATTGCGACTTCAGATGCAAGTCAAATTTGTAGTTTCTTATGTCTCATTCCATCAAACTACAGATCCGCTACCCGATCTGGCAAACTTACATAGTGCGGTTATAGCCGATAGAGGGGCCTTGGTTTAATGCAGAAGTGTCGTTCACCCTGTTACAAGTTGATGAACCACTGAAACGATTTTGGAAATATTATTTTAAGGTGCAAAAAACTCTTTGGTGTTGCTTTAAGGAATGGAATGTTAGCTACTAGCTACCCTACCAAGCGGGGCTCAAGGCGAAGCGATGTGTCTTGACGTGAGCTAGCCGGTTACCGAGCGGAGCTCAAGGTAAACCGCTCCGTGTTTGTGTTTGACAGAGGCTAGCCTGTGGCCGAGCTGGGCTCCAGGCGAGGCTACCGTGCTTGTGGACTGTAAAGTTTGCCAGTCACCGAGCGTTGCTCAAGGTGCGTTGTTTTATGCCGAACAACTGTTAGTTTAACTGAGCAAGGTCCAGGTTAAATAACAAGTAGGTCGTCAGTACAATCCAACTTATCCGAGAGTGTAGTCTGAACAGCCCGTGGAGAACGAAGTAAGCTCCGACGAAGTCACCGGGCTGCGTAGAACAACAATCGTCTGATAAGCGGCGAGAAGAGATAAGAGGGAAAACTGCTGTGTGACAAGAGCTGATATAATCTCGGCGACGTGACGCTTTTAGTATACAACTCTTGGTCTGTGGCTAGCGCCACAGTTAGAGGCTAAGTTAGAGATAGATCCACTACGAAGAGACTGCCCTGGCGGTCAGGTAGCCTGCATTGGTTAAGGGAACTCCAATGATTTTAAACCTCAAAATAAGCATCCGCCCATTACGGAGACAGATTATTATTACTTTGTTCCAGACTGTATGACGAAGAGAAACATAGTCACAGGTGGTAAGGACCAGGCTAGAACTAGCTAATTGTTGCAATCAAAACCGTTAGAGAACCGATTTCTTGTTCAAATTGCGCGCCTTCAGAGACGATGATACACATGCACACTCACTCTGCCAAAATGCATCACATAGGATTGGAACCCTGGTTTCCCACATACCAACCCATGTCTGTAACCACTGCACTATCTTCTTCCACAAGCAGTTGGTGTTTGCCGGTAAACTTAAAGTTTATAGGCCTGAACGTTATATTCATGACATTTCTGTTAACTAACAAACTGACGGTTATATGTGTTCACTGAACCAAGATTATGAAAATAAAACACAACTTTTCAATCTAAAACTTAACAGATATTAGTGCCGAAACCTTTCAGAATTCTTCACTTTCTGCTGACGAAAAAACGAATGTCCACCATGTTTTTTGTGCACGTGAGCAACGTCTTTTTGTTGTTGTCACAGGGTGTGTATAGCTCAGCTGTGTGGCCAAGGCTATTCGTACCAGGGGAGTAAATAGACACTCCGTTTATTTTCTATATTCAGACAAATGTAAATAAATGCCCTAATTAACCCTATAGAAGAGTTAAGAGATCTGGTAAAGTTATATCAGAGGATTTCTGATAAAGTTAGATCAGAGGGTTTCTATAAACATCACATTGATCAGTGTTTTGTGTTCAAGGATGTGTTCAGTGTCACTCTGCCTGTTAAATTTGTGCTCAATATCACTCTGCCCTGTAGCAAACATCAGCTTAAATGTCAGTCTGATCTGACCGTATTCAGATATGGGGAGTGAATAAAAAAGTGAAGAAATAACTTTGCCATAATGTTGCCCAATCATGGAGAAAACATTTGCTTTCTGTCTGAAAAGCATGTCTGAACATCTTTGATGTTCATTTGAGTGGGTGTGCTGAGCCATCTGGGTTAATGAACTACCCAGCAATTGCTAGCAAAGAACCCTGTTTGTTCAGTTATTTAGGCTATAGTGAGTATCAGGAAGTATGTATTATAACTTCTTATTCTAACATTACAGTAGTATATATCCATGTATAGCCTACTGAGGCATCTAATTGTGGAGTTGCATTATTGTTTGTCTATGAATGTTTTCACATTTGTCAACAAAAACTAATACTGATACATTGACTTGAAAATTGCATGCAGTATGGTCAACCAATTGACACACACTGTATTTTTGTAAGGTAGTATTGACATTTAATGACATGATCTACCAAATCATTTGCTCAATAATTTACCAATTATAGAGGCTGTAAGTTACTTATGTTTACCAAACTTGTAATCAATTCGTTGGTAAGACAATAGCATAGCATGAGATCAACATGAATCACACAACATTGACATTTTGCAATGACAGTAGAATACTGCAATTATGGGGGTTGTGGAAGAATTGTGATTTGATCTTAATTGGCACCACTTAGCAAAACCAAAAATGCAGTAATTCATAATTATTTTAACAAAGTAACTGTTTCCATCATCTTGCTTTTCATCAGGGAAGGCTGCTAACCAGACCAAAACAAATGTGATAACACAGGAAACACCGCAAACACATAAACTCAAATGTGGACCTATAGTCAGTCTCGACAACTCTCTACATGATACCAGAATCATTTCATGACGTTAGTGGTATGGGATCTGTATGTCTACCCTACCTCCTCAGTTTAAGTTTAATGTCATTAAATCATCAAAAATATGTCATGGCAGTAGCCTAGCACTATTCTATCTCTGTGTCTAACCTACCTCCTTCTCACAATTAAACCATCAGATAGATTTCATGAAATCAAAGGTATAGCATCTGTGTGTCTGTCCTTACTTCCTTCTCACAGTTAAGTCATCAGATAGATTTCATGAAATCAGAGGTATAGCATCTCTGTGTCTGTCCTTACCTCCTTCTCGCAGTTGGAGTTTAAGGTCAGGAGGGCCATGGGGCTGTTGGGAGCGCTGGTGCCTGGGCCCGGGGGCATCCCGTGCTCCGGGGTCTGGCTGGCGCAAGCTGGGCCGCTGCCGTTCGGCCCTCCAAGCTTGGCACCCAGAGTGGAGCTGAGGTACTGCTTCACCTGCTGCCGCTGAGACTGCTGGAGGTGGTACTTGGACGGGCTCTCAAGATGACTTTGAACCTGGACAGAAAACACAACCACCATGTTACATCTCAGTGAAGTTCCAAATGAGACAAATGTAAGAATTTTGCTGTTTTCTCAAAGATCATATCCACATGTAGGGTTATGTTCAAATGGAAACCTGGTCCATTTTTCTGCACTTCTCTGTAACGTTAAGCATCCAAAAATATCTTTTATCAAGGGTGAAACATTTTCATTGCCTTCTGTGTACTCTAAAATCCACTGGTCTATAAAACGTCACACTCCTTCATCAAACAAATCAGGGAGCCTGATTTTCAATTCATAACTCCAGAACTCAAACATATGCACTGCCCAAACTGCAATAAATAACTGTGCCAAACACACAGCCATGAAGGCTCACCTGGTAATGACTGTACTCAAGCATTTCCAGCATTCTGTCAGAGAGATGTGTCTATTTTCTCAGAGCAGCAGATATTCCCTTTATGAGGTCTTCTATGAGCTGGACTCCTTATGGACTGCAGAGCTTACATGTACAATCAAGAGAAAAGCCGTGGCCAGTTGAACTTATAAGGCACTGGCGTGGAGAACAGGCTAATTAGTTATGCATATTAGGGTCCAGAAGGAGAGATCATTCTCCTCATGTTGTGTTGTTCTACCCAAACGATGAATTTATGTCTTTATGGAGTCCATTTGACGTCAGCTCTTTTGCTACACAAAGGAAGCTTTCACTGATGGGTGAGTTGTCTGCATACAGCAACTGGCTCAAGGCTACCTAACGTTTCATCTTTAGTTCCACTCATCCAGCATAAAACATTATTTGTTCTGAGTGTCCAGGGCATAATAACTGCAACTGTTAGTCTAAAAACAAGAGTGTGTATGACAGAGTAAACTTAGAAATGGGGGAGTTGACAAAAAGAATCCAATGAATGTCAACGCTAGTAAAAACTTAACTGAGGCAAAGCACCAAGATGATTTGACAGGATTCTTTTGAGTGTGCTATTATGCTTTTTGTTTGTTTGAGTTTACAGTCAGTTTTTACTGTCGCTGCTAGAAACATTGGACATACATCCCACACCATTAAAGCTTATCATTCAGATATTCATTCTGCAATAAAAGAGGATTGTGTCTCTTGAATAAGATATGAAGAAGACCAAAGCACAAGGTCCAACTGGACCATGGCGTCAAAACTTCAACAAGATCAATCAGTGCAGTCAGCATCATGTTTGCAATCTGCCATGTGAGATGAAGTGATGCTCCTGAACATGCTCACCCACGGCAAGATGCCAAATTTATCTGACCGCTAACCGAGCTTACAGACAGAGAGGAGACACTAGGTTGCTGAACTCTTTCAACTTAGCAGAAAGAGGAATGCCTCAGGGAAGCCATAGCATTAAGTAGTGTGCACTCTCTCCGATGATGGTCTCAGTAGGTCAAATATTTCCTGTTCACACTGTGAAATCAAAATGATTTTAAAGTGTTTGTTAGGTATGGCGTGTTAATAAGCATACAGACAGAAGTACTGCATACAACTCAATAAATTCATGTTTAATATTCAGTCCAACAAACAAAACTCTCCATTTCGCTGCAATGTGTTTATCAACTGACTGAACTGAATAACTAAAGAGCAATTTGTGCAGTTATAGCTGATAACACCACATTTTTCCAGATGGTAGTCTATTAGCCTGGTTGTACAATCAGACTGTTTAGTGGATTTCGATTGAAATGACTGTTGTGATAATTGCTCACCAACCAAAATTATTCTGAAAACTACTGGTTCATAGGCAACACTGAAAGTGCAATGGATGACACATGTAGTGAGCAAACACAAGATCAGCTCATTGGCCATATGAGAGCCATATGCACCCTGAATGCGCACATGAACTAAACCCCCCTATCTTGCCCCTGGCATGCCCTACAAAAAACTTCCTCTTTTACATATGGCTATCAACATTCCATATCATATTTATATCCTATCATAATGTATGTGTTATTTTTTTTTTTAATGTAGACACTTATTTATTATAAGGGCAATTTGCAATACTTTAAACCCTGCAGTATATCCATCAAATTATGGAACCTCAGGACTATGCTGTATGAAGTGGGCAGGGCTGGACTGCATCTGGCATACCGGGCATTTTCCCGATGGGCCAACGCACTTTTGGACCGAATCGCCGATGTAATTATAAATTAGCCCATATTTATTTTTTACGCTCGGCTTCTGTCTGTTAATTTGCGGCACAATTGAATGATACTGCAGATACTGCACCATTAAAGCTTATCATTCAGATATTCATTCTGCAATAAAAGAGGATTGTGTCTCTTGAATAAGATATGAAGAAGACCAAAGCACAAGGTCCAACTGGACCATGGCGTCAAAACTTCAACAAGATCAATCAGTGCAGTCAGCATCATGTTTGCAATCTGCCATGTGAGATGAAGTGATGCTCCTGAACATGCTCACCCACGGCAAGATGACAAATTTATCTGACCGCTAACCGAGCTTACAGACAGAGAGGAGACACTAGGTTGCTGAACTCTTTCAACTTAGCAGAAAGAGGAATGCCTCAGGGAAGCCATAGCATTAAGTAGTGTGCACTCTCTCCGATGATGGTCTCAGTAGGTCAAATATTTCCTTTTCACACTGTGAAATCAAAATGATTTTAAAGTGTTTGTTAGGTATGGCGTGTTAATAAGCATACAGACAGAAGTACTGCATACAACTCAATAAATTCATGTTTAATATTCAGTCCAACAAACAAAACTCTCCATTTTGCTGCAATGTGTTTATCAACTGACTGAACTGAATAACTAAAGAGCAATTTGTGCAGTTATAGCTGATAACACCACATTTTTCCAGATGGTAGTCTATTAGCCTGGTTGTACAATCAGACTGTTTAGTGGATTTCGATTGAAATGACTGTTGTGATAATTGCTCACCAACCAAAATTATTCTGAAAACTACTGGTTCATAGGCAACACTGAAAGTGCAATGGATGACACATGTAGTAAGCAAACACAAGATCAGCTCATTGGCCATATGAGACCCATATGCACCCTGAATGCGCACATGAACTAAACCCCCCTATCTTGCCCCTGGCATGCCCTACAAAAAACTTCCTCTTTTACATATGGCTATCAACATTCCATATCATATTTATATCCTATCATAATGTATGTGTTATTTTTTTTTTAATGTAGACACTTATTTATTATAAGGGCAATTTGCAATACTTTAAACCCTGCAGTATATCCATCAAATTATGGAACCTCAGGACAATGCTGTATGAAGTGGGCAGGGCTGGACTGCATCTGGCATACCGGGCATTTTCCCGATGGGCCAACGCACTTTTGGACCGAATGGCCGATGTAATTATAAATTAGCCCATATTTATTTTTTTTTTTCGGCTTCTGTCTGTTAATTTGCGGCACAATTGAATGATACTGCAGATACTGCACCATTAAAGCTTATCATTCAGATATTCATTCTGCAATAAAAGAGGATTGTGTCTCTTGAATAAGATATGAAGAAGACCAAAGCACAAGGTCCAACTGGACCATGGCGTCAAAACTTCAACAAGATCAATCAGTGCAGTCAGCATCATGTTTGCAATCTGCCATGTGAGATGAAGTGATGCTCCTGAACATGCTCACCCACGGCAAGATGCCAAATTTATCTGACCGCTAACCGAGCTTACAGACAGAGAGGAGACACTAGGTTGCTGAACTCTTTCAACTTAGCAGAAAGAGGAATGCCTCAGGGAAGCCATAGCATTAAGTAGTGTGCACTCTCTCCGATGATGGTCTCAGTAGGTCAAATATTTCCTTTTCACACTGTGAAATCAAAATGATTTTTAAAGTGTTTGTTAGGTATGGGTGTTAATAAGCATACAGACAGAAGTACTGCATACAACTCAATAAATTCATGTTTAATATTCAGTCCAACAAACAAAACTCTCCATTTTGCTGCAATGTGTTTATCAACTGACTGAACTGAATAACTAAAGAGCAATTTGTGCAGTTATAGCTGATAACACCACATTTTTCCAGATGGTAGTCTATTAGCCTGGTTGTACAATCAGACTGTTTAGTGGATTTCGATTGAAATGACTGTTGTGATAATTGCTCACCAACCAAAATTATTCTGAAAACTACTGGTTCATAGGCAACACTGAAAGTGCAATGGATGACACATGTAGTAAGCAAACACAAGATCAGCTCATTGGCCATATGAGACCCATATGCACCCTGAATGCATATGAACTAAACCTATCTTGCCCTGGCATGCCCTACAAAAAAAACTTCCTCTTTTACATATGGCTATCAACATTCCATATCATATTTATATCCTATCATAATGTATGTGTTATTTTTTTTTTAATGTAGACACTTATTTATTATAAGGGCAATTTGCAATACTTTAAACCCTGCAGTATATCCATCAAATTATGGAACCTCAGGACAATGCTGTATGAAGTGGGCAGGGCTGGACTGCATCTGGCATACCGGGCATTTTCCCGATGGGCCAACGCACTTTTGGACCGAATCGCCGATGTAATTATAAATTAGCCCATATTTATTTTTTACGCTCGGCTTCTGTCTGTTAATTTGCGGCACAATTGAATGATACTGCAGACCGAAAGAAAAATAAATAAAAAGTTTCCCCAAGTTTCTTGTAGGCCTAACAGAGGTAAATATCGTAGCAAATAGCATATGGCGACAGAAACATTCATTTCACTCGTCTCACTAGCCTGGGTGCCAGCCGAACTTAGTCCCGCCCACAACATTTGAGGTCAGGAAGTTCGGTCTGGCATCCGTTGTGGAGCAACTATGCTCGCCCCAGAGCTGGCGGACCATGGACGGATGATGGACAGGTGAGCAACAGCCCCTTGTCTATCACGTCATCTGAGCACATTGATTATGTTTGCAACAAAAACGCTGTGGCTAGAAGGAGGCAGATGGCTTCTAAGACTTCATATGGAAAATGCATATTATTTCAATGAGGTTTTATCACTGAAAACGATTATTTCTGAAAACTTTGGCCACAGTTGAGATGTGAGAAAACTCATGGTTTCACTTTTATCAAGGGAAAACAGCGTGTTGCATTGTGACATGTTATTCCCTTGGTAGTTTGCAATCTCTGATTGACCACCTGTCCGTGGAATTTGCAACAGCCTTTCCCAGCTGTTTATAACTATATATATGTTTGTAGCATATCAGTGTTCAACGTAATTATTTTTAAAAACGGAGGGGATATAGGCTATCAGTTTTTTCCTAATAGCCTACCCTACTACGTATCTCTTAGATTTCGCTAATGAGTGTTGTAGGAGATATTGACGGCACAATAACTTTTACAAAAGACCAGAAAACAATGTTAAGGCATTTGTGGAGAAGAAGGATGGTTTGTGTGTTCTTCCTACATCTACACTACACCCCCCCGTATTGGTTGAAACGCCCCATAATTATGTCCCAATGGAGCAGGATCAGACTCATATTCTGACTAGAATTGAGTATGCTACGTCAGGCTATCGTCTCACTGGAGTGAACGCAGAATGTGGGCTTTTGCGCAAATAAATGAATGAGGGAGGGATATTATATGCATCATCTCTCTAAAGTTTTGCTAACATCTCCATTATTATCCTGAAATGTCTCCATGCACGGCAGGACCGGTTCAAGCCTACTAAGTGGGCTTGTATAAACTTTGGGTAGCTTAGGCTATAGGATAGCAAAGCGGGCAAATTGGATCCAAATTGGACATAAACACAAAACAATCAGTAGCCTACTACCTACCTAGCTTGAGTTGCTGCAGCCAACAGCCAGGGATAGGCAGTATTTCATACATGTATTTAAAATAAGTATTTCAAATACAAAATAGGCTAGTATGTTGTCATTTGTTTTTTATTTTGTTGGAAGAAAATGGCTTCATATTTTGTATCAAAATAGATAAGTGTGTATTTTTGTAGTTTTAAAATACTGCCAAATAGTCCTATCTTTGGTAAAACCAATAACCTACTTTTGGTGATGTAATGACATCATAAAAGTGCAAAACTATGAATGCAGCCTCTGTCTGCCTCATACCAACCAACCTCATGCCTCATACCAACCAAGTTTCTTGAGAACTTTAATTATCAGTTTCTTAAGAACTTTAATCATCCAATCGTAAGACATGTAACCGTTTACAGTATGTGGTTGCTCTGCAACATTGCTCAATCTGACTTGTCTCCACTTTGTAGCACTTGACAAGTTCAGTTGTGACTTTTTGAGTGCATCTCTGATACAGTATTTAGGCTATGAGATGTAACAGGCAGGTCCGCATATTGATCTGTTGACTGTTTGCAGTTTATGGCATGTCTCGTAGGCAGAGAAAAGCTGTTGCTCTCAAACACTGTCCACTTAATCAACAGATTCAGTCTACTGATGAAGGAATAGATTAAATAGACAGATATGGAAGGTTTGCAAAGTGATATCATGCTCCTTTTAAAGAGCATTTTTGGTACTAAAATATAGTATTTGATTTTGATACATGGTGTGGCTATATAGCCTGGCGGGCCATCCTATATCATTGAAATGTATAGTCTGGAATCGACCCATTCACCTCGCTTAATCCAAGGGGCGGGCAGAGAATTTTCTTTCAAACTGCCTAGGCCATGCAATAGGCCAGCGCCACGACCATATCCATTATCCGGTTGGCAAAAGCGGCAAATACATCCTTCTTCAAAGGAATGACTTAAGTGCATTGTGTTGCT
Organism: Alosa alosa; assembly: GCF_017589495.1. Lineage (NCBI taxonomy): Eukaryota > Metazoa > Chordata > Actinopteri > Clupeiformes > Clupeidae > Alosa > Alosa alosa. Next base: position 6,902,687 of record NC_063198.1, read on the forward strand.
CAACTTTCAAAGAAAAGCACAAGTCCAACTCCTCCAAAGTTGGCGCCAGCGCCCCGATTCAAACAACGCTCTTAGATTCGCCATAGCCACCGAATTCCTTGTTGTTCACCGTCCATAGGACTGTTGTCATCCTGTTAAGCCCGCGCTTTTAAGACTCTCTAACAAAATAGAGCGCTGTGATTGGATGACGTCCACGGTGTCAGCCAATAGAAATTCCTATGGTTTGCTACTAGACGTACAGGCTGAGCAAATTAATTTGCCGCCGCTAGGGTGCGTCTAGATTTCTAGGCTAGTGGCTATAGCAAAGTCCTTTTAGGCAAGTCCCTCCACTCGGCGGCCATATACCAACGTTTTATGGGCACTCATCGGGCACAGTCTTTGGGTCGAACTGCGCGTGCGCAAGGCTTCACGACACCAATCTTGCTCCAGCGGCGAGATCACAACACATGTGTAGTCGGGTGAACTTTTCACAGCTGCCAGGCGGATTGTGTGCATCTGGGGGTGGGACTGACAATGAGCAACAAATGTCTTCCTGTTTAAAACACGGTCTTCCGGCGTCATTTGTTTGTAGCGTGTTGCGGCGTCGGAAGGCTGGAATTGCTAGCGGTACACATCGATTGGTTGGCGGTATGTAAAGGCTTTGTTATGCTGCATGTGGTTATCAACTTCACGAAGGTACCATGTTGCCCTCGGCTAGTGTTCTTAAGTCATGCGTGCTTGTTGTTTTAGTGATAAGCTTCAGACAAACTCTGGGTGGCAGCCAGTAGCGTTAGCATTCATAAGCCAGCTGTGCAAGGTAATGGTGTCTCCCTTGTTTATAATAACTTAATGCTGCAGCGAGCTCCGACATAGTAAAGATCCTGACTGTTTGTTAACATTAGTTTGTTTCACTAGAGTATGCGAAAAGCCTGTCCCCTCCTACCTCGGCTCACCTCTTGTGATGACCGGTCATTGACTTTTTAAGGTAGGCCTATGTATACATGTTGTCCGTGATGTGCAAGTGTCACGGTGACTTATTATAGCGTGATGGTTTATTGAAGCCTTTTAAACTAAACGTTTTCCCCTACAGGCCTTGAATTGTGGGCAAGGGGTTCTGACCACTGTTTTCTCGTGTTTTGTTTGAGTTCTAGTATCGTAGCCAGTCATGTTTTTTCTTTTAGTTTGGGGTTGTTGATATCGTGTCTGTGTGTGGGTGTGTGTCTTGGCACGTCTTAAATGCGGGCAGGCTTTGTCTGTTTTTTTGGGTTTTCTTAATTTCTTATATATTTTGCCCCGTTCTTCTCTCTTTGTCCATCTACCAAGCACTTTGCTACATTTGGCGCTGCGAGCAGGGTCAAATGTAGCAAAGTGCTTGGTTGCCATATATAAACTACCAGAGCAGGCTATTCAAGTAAATGAACATAGAGGCTGTCTCAGTCAATAAATAGTTTATTTGTTTGTAGTCCTTGTCTTATCATTTTCTTAGAAAGTTTCTTGGTTTTTTTCTTTAAAAAGAGAGAGAGTACAGAATACACATAACAATAACAAAGGAAAATACACACAGCCAACATAAAGACAAAATACCATAAACACACCCACTACATCTCAGTCAGACCGCAACCTCTATAGAATCAAGCTGGGAAGTGATGGACTAAGCTATAAGTCACACAAGGTTACTTCGAACTACACACCATTCTATCTAAGGAAGTAATTTCATCACACGAGGATACACAGCAATTGTCAACCCACACTAACAGGTGCTCACACAAAGCAGGCTACTACACAGGTTTGGCTGATTAGATGAAGTTCAGTAGGCCGCAGGCCGTAGATGGACAAAGAGAGAAGAACGGGGCAAAATATATAAGAAATTAAGAAAACCCAAAAAAACAGACAAAGCGCCTGCCCGTACGAAGACGTACGCGCACACACCCACACACAGACACGATATCAACAACCCCAAACTAAAAGAAAAACATGACTGGCTACGATACTAGAACTCAAACAAAACACGGAGAAAACAGTGGTCAGAACCCCTTGCCCACAATTCGAAGGCCTGTAGGGGGAAAACGTTTAGTTTAAAAGGCTTCAATAAACCATCACGCTATAATAAGTCACCGTGACACTTGCACATCACGGACAACATGTATACATAGGCCTACCTTAAAAAGTCAATGACCGGTCATCACAAGAGGTGAGCCGAGGTAGGAGGGGACAGGCTTTGGCATACTCTAGTGAAACAAACTAATGTTAACAAACAGTCAGGATCTTTACTATGTCGGAGCTCGCTGCAGCATTAAGTTATTATAAACAAGGGAGACACCATTACCTTGCACAGCTGGCGATGAATGCTAACGCTACTGGCTGCCACCCAGAGTTTGTCTGAAGCGATTCACTAAAAAAACAACAAGCACGCATGACTTAAGAACACTAGCCGAGGGCAACATGGTACCTTCGTAGTTGATAACCACATGCAGCATAACAAAAGCCTTTACATACCGCTCAACGACCGATGTACCGCTAGCAATTCCAGCCTTCCGACGCCCGGCAACACGTTACAAACAAATGGGCCGAAGAGGCGGTTTTAAACAGGAAGACATTTGTTGCTCATTGTCAGTCCCACCCCCAGATGCACACAATCCGCCTGGCAGCTGTGAAAAGTTCACCCGACTACACATGATTGGCACGATGTCTTCACAACACACCATATGATTGGCTCAATGTATTCACATGTTGACGGTTTGCCGAGGAAGGGGTGGGATATGTGTAGACAACGGCCATATTGGCGTGACAAACTAGCCCCATGCATTTCTATGGAGTATTTTTTGAGTACTGTGTCTCTGGCTATAGGCATTTCAGGCTGACAGCACTCAGTGACACTGGGAAATAGAGATCTATGTGAAATTTCCTTTAAGGCATCAGGAGGGGGGTTTACCTAACACACATACATAAACATACCAGCTAGCTACCACTGCACTCAACACCAACTCATTTACATTCAAGCTGGGTTTGAGACTGCACACTGCGCTGATGCACAACTAACTTCTTGACTTTGTTTGGGTGGTCAAGACACAATGCTTGGGTAGGCTTAGCCCATCCTGGGCCCTGCCTAGAGCCGGCCATGATGCAGGGTACTGTCAAGCAGTGAAGTGATATGCAGGTCAATGTTCATGTCACCTAGCTGAGTTAGACAGAAGATGAGCCCTGCTTGCTCTGTTATGGTATTTCTGTCCCTCCCAAACTGTGTTAAAATGGTGTGTTTAACAGCAACCCTGGACCCTCATAGGCCAATATGATCCACAATATTAATCAAAATAGTAATAATAACAATAATATCAATACAATATCAAATATCAATAGTAATACCGAAAAAGAGTAATAAAAAAAAGAGAAAAACTGTCTGCAGATTGGTCAATGTCTGACCAATCATGGTGCGTGTGGGCCGCATGGACCAAAAATGCCAGGGCCGATTTTTTGTCCAAGTTCAGCCCTGGAAGTGAGTATGTATGTCGTGTGTATGCTAGTTCTTCAATTAAAATTATGTCATTGAATGTGGTGCACCTGAAAGGTCCTCAAATTTCGTTGTATTATGTGTAGGCCTACAATGACAGTAGCCTAAAGGTAAGCTAAACTAAACTAAACTAATATCCATCCAGGACAACTATTATGCCAAGATGTTTTCACATTTAATCAGTAGGGTTGACTGGCAGTTATTTGAATGATGGACAAAGTTCAAAGTCTGATGTCTAACTAATGCTATAATTTGATAACTGGGCAAAATCAGTTTGCTCATTTAAAGGCGCTCCAAGCGATGCATTTTTTAGGCTAAAACACTCTGCAAACATCACCTAACCAACTGCTAGCTGTCTGTGTCCTAAATACACTGTAAAAAAACACGATCTCTGTGGACAGCAAAAACGGCAACAAAAACAACCTGGGCAAACCTAGACCATAAAAACAAACCGTTCCAGCAAATCACCGATGAGATGTGCGTTTAGGAGAGTTTCAATTGCACGGGAGCAGCACGGGAGGGAGGTGGAGGAAGTAGCTAGCTAGCTCTCTGTTTTGTTGAAAGTCAACAGAAGTGACGTTACCCAGCATCGCTTAGGGACTGTTCGTTATTTATTTAAGGGGCTGCCGGAGGAGTTTTGGGAGCGTTAGTCAAAAAAGATGTGGCCCTCCCTCACCAGCAAGAAATTTTTCTATGACCCTCCAAAGTAATTGAGAAAGAATGCATGACCCCCCCCCCCCCCCAACAATTTATTGATGCCTTCAGTTTGGGAGCTTGCATGCTACCACTCCTTCCTTGAAATACCTTGTCGTTTGCACAATTTCACAAATAATCACCAGGACCGAAACATACCTGTCAACTTTTTCCGGGTTTATCACATAGGCTATTTTAACCTTTTTTTTAACATATTTTTTCCCGCTGTCTTAGGAGGAGCTGCAGGGCCGTCGCAAGGGGGTGCGAGGCCCTGTGCCAACTTGACAGGTGCGAGGCCCTTTTCACTTACAGCATGAAATCATACGATAGCCTACTTCACACGTAGCCTAGCCTCTTGATGCCTTATGAGATGTGCTAGTGAGAAAGCTAGCAGCATGGGCTTTTAGTTCAATTGCTCGACTTTTGATGTAAGGTGCTGCAGTTTGTGGGTTTGAGTCTATGTCACATGTCCACATTGACAGATTATGGATGAACTTTGTTTAACTCTCTCAGGGCCTCTTGCTAGTGGGCTTACAAAACTCATACATAACTGGAAATCCAAAAAAATCAGTGGACTGAATCCATGGACAGCCCTTAGTTTTCAAGGGACATATTCAGCCTGGTACAATAGTGTAAGTGCCATTCATTGCTGAAATCTTAACTCATGTATCTTGGTGTGCGATTATTGGCATATCAGCTTTCAAATGTATGGATCTACTGTGTAACATTTTGTATGCTCTTCTAATATGTCCCTGGAGCATGGTGGGCCAGGGTCCAGACATAACCACCCATTGTGTGATACAGCTTGAACTAGCTAGTTTGGAAAAGGTGAAAAGGCGGACAGTGAAGAATGCTATCTGTGATTTCTGGCTTTCCTGTTGTACAATAGCAGCTTTGTGACCACATCAAGATAACTATAGTTTGTGGGTGTGTCCAGAGAGATACTGAGTATGTTTGTGCATCATGTTATGAGAGACCCCTAAGGCCATTAATCCGTCTTGTCCTCTCTTGTAAACTGTTGGACTCTCTCTCACATACAGTCACACTCTCATTTAGATCTGACCTTTGCTCTGTCAAGAGGACATCTGTCATGTTTGCACAAGTGCTAACTGGGGAAAAAGAGGTGAAAATGTGCCATGCTCTTTCACATGTTGATATATATTGAGAAAGAAATTAGGCAAATTTTGCACAACTAAGAGCTTATGGACACACCACTTGCTCTGGGGGAACCCATAAATATATTAGGAACTAGAAAACATCAGAAGACATCTTCATACAAAAAAATATGCTGGAGAGAATAATGGCATTGGTACCAAGATAGTCTGTGATCTTTTTCAACTTCATATCAAATGAGCGCTTCTTTCTGACTGTCTGTGTGGTCCTTCCTTTCATAATGTTACATTTTACTGGGATCTGATCGAATACTCATTCGTTTTTTTCCCCCTGTGGATTGCAGTGGCTGCTTGGAAAACAGAATCTCCATTGTCAGTCTGAGGTGTATTCAGACAGCTGCAGCAACTAGGTTAAGTCCCTCTTTTCTGTCTGAGCAAGAGGGGACAGGCCATGTTGGAAATGGTAAAGGTTATATTTTTTTCCTGCAGTTGTAAAGTGGCATGATTTATTCCCAACTACAATATCAGAAGCCTTTGTGGCACAAAAGATACAAAACATGTAGGCCATTAATCAGGCCATGACGACATTATCGAACATAACAACATCTCACAATAGAGATTGAAAACTTTATGGAAGTGTCCTCTGTCGTCTTTGGACTAATATTCATATTACCTTTGTTTTCATTACTTGATTGTTTGGTCTATCACCCTTTACGAGACATCGATCATTGTCTTCGTTGTGTTAACATTTTATTTGTCTGTTTTGTGTGTATAGATATGCCCTTCTCTGGGACTGTTTCTTGATGTATGTGCATGTGCAGATGTGCAAATATCAAACTGTGTGTGTGTGTGTGTGTGTGTGTGTTTTAGTGCGAGAGAGAGAGAAAGAGGAAGAGAGGTGAATACACATTAGATTCGATTCAATTCAACTTTGTCATTGTGCAGAGTAAAGCTGAATCTAATCTAATCTAATGTGTATTCACCTCTCTTCCTCTTCTCTCTTTCTTTCTTTCTTTCTTTCTATCTTCTGCACACACAAAAATCCACACACACATGACACTTGTATAGCCATACAATACATGTACATACGTATGTGTGTGTGTGTGTGTGTGCATGTGTGTGTGTGTGTGTGTGTGTGTGTGTATGTGTGTGTGTGTGTTAAACCAAGTATTGCCTGTGCTCGGGGTCCCAGGCTAACTCCTTGCTCTCTCTCACTTGCTCTGGGCCCGTGGTAGACACAGTGACATTACAGAAAGAAAGGAAGCTCACAGAAAGAGGCAACACTGGCTGCTCAGACACAGGCCACAGCCACACAAAGAGCCGCCCTCTTCTCCTTGAGCCCGCATCCGTGCAATGTGCTGTTGAGCCCAGGGCAAAAGACGTTAACAAAAATGTGCCGTCCCACTCTTGAAAATGGGCAACATTGTCCAATTAATCGTCGGGGATTCATAAAATACACTTGCCCTAGCCATGAAGCAGAATGCTTATATATGACATCCTTTAAAATGACTGTGGCTTTAGGATGTGCGATAAGGGCCCATATTTGCATAGTCTAATCATGTCAGGCTATATGCGGTCTGCAGTGCCTCATTTAGGGTTAAGAATATGGGCAGCTATTTTAGTTCAAGAGGGCAATGTACATGTACATTTTGAGAAAATATGGTGAATATGGCTTTGGTTACCACTTTTACCCAAAGCAGCATATATCTATGGTAACATTTGTCCCAAAATTAACAATTAACAATTAGTCATTCACCATTATGCAGACTCTTACCATACTAACTAATTAGACTAAATAAACTAATTAAACTAATTAGACTAAGTAAGTGATATCAAGTGTTTATGTTCAGGCTACAAAGAGTATTGTTTAAGTTGTTTAAGTATTGTTTGTTGTTTAAGTTTTACATTTCTTGAGGGAGCAAGGGAGAACTATATAGCTGAAACTAACTGTACCTCCAATGACACTCAATAAACACTAATAAATATTGATATAAGAGCAGATATTCTGTGGTGTTTGATGCGGAAAGATTGTTGGGACATTTCTTTTCCAGAAGAATGCCATAACTGGGGCATGTTATTTGCTTGATGGTTGCAATAGGCGCCACTTGGATCATTTAGCGAAATATCGGGAAAATCCCTAATAAAAATGAATATATTTTCAAACACAAATATCTAAAAAACTCTCCTCTTCTGATAATGCTGTAATCAATTAGTTTTGGCCAACTTCAAATTTGTCTGAAAACCGATATATGGCGGTTTTCGCAGAAGGCCAGGGGAAAGTTGTCTTTTTTTTTCTTTTTTTTTAATTCATTGGGAAAACAAAGGGCTTTTTCTCATTGCTCGTTTTGCACGACATATGAAATCTCTGTGCCTCCTTCACCCAGAGGGCAAGCACAATGCTCCAGCTTTATGCAGTCAGACAGAGATGCCTGGAGCTCCGTGATATGAAAGGTCAGCCCCACCAGCAGCCCTCTAAACATGGCATGGCATGTCCTCTGCACGTGGAGCTTGAATCTGATGGTATTTAAAAGTCATCTGTTTGCAAACGGCCTTGCTGGATGGATGGCCGGCTACTTGTTGGAAAGCTGCGTTTAACATTGTTCTGCATGTCTGGTGACTTCAGAAGCAGTTATTTTACAGGTCATGGGAAGTGTAAAATTGTCAAATCTAGCTTCTTACATTTAATATAGAATTAATTAAGAATGTAATTATAATCTAGTAAATAGCAAGTTGCTAGTTAACTGTTGGCACAACCTGCAGACAAATTTACTTATTGATGTCCCAATACTTAATCTGTAAATCGCAAATGACTTGTCTTTGAGAACATACAAATTACTGATGACATTTTGAAAGGAGTTTTAACATTTGCACACTCACATGCACACAAACACACACACACACACACACACACACACATACATAAAGAGAGAGAGAGAGAGAGACAATAAGAGATGTGGGGGATGGGTCTACAAAAGGGGGCTTGTTGTCTCTCGACTTTCCCATCGAAGAACATTTTAGATGAAAATAGCATCAATTAATGATACTGTGGGAGGTGGGAGAACACATATGTCAAGACTTTGCAAAGAAGTGTCAGTGTCTACTCATGTGTGGCACTGTGGCTGTGGTCTGTCACAAAGAGGGCCTAATAGTTTGTTGACAAGCCAGAATGGCTGTGGTACGTAAGCACAGTTCAAAGAGTTGTTGGAAAGCCAGAAAGGATCTCAGATCTCTCCTGGGTTAATCCTAAAAGACTTCAAGCATGACATGACAAACCCTAACCTGGGTGAACCCAGATGAATCTGTTAGCAAATTTGAATTTGCCATGCAGGTCTGTCTGGAGACCGTCCCATTGAAGCTGATTTCCAAATCACCAAAACCCAGGAACCAATCACAACCGCTTATCCAGCATGGGGCAGGCTTTATGTGATGACTGACAGAGGAGTACAGTTAGTGGTGCCTTTCAACACAACCAATGATTGTATCATGTTATGGACATATGCTTTTTTTGTATTTTCTTTTTTGTAAAAGAGTACATGGGTAGGAATTCCTGTACCAGTTCAAATTGAATTTCATTGCTGGTACACCCCTTGGAAATCGGAAGTGAATAAAGGCTCACCAGATCCACTCTCAATCTCAATTGAGATTCGAGAAATGGTCTGGTGTAAGCCAGGCTAGATAATTCCTAAAATATACCCACTCTTTCAGGTCACAGTGTCAGAGTGACAAAATGGTGGACCGACTTTGAACTCGGTGCAAACTCAGGTCTGATTATTATCAAAAACAATTTACGACACAAAAAGCATCATATTACACACAGCAATGCTGAACATATGATAAGAAGTATGTGTAAAACATATTTCTACAAGAGCAAAAAAACTGCTGTTCAGAAAAAAATATGATGGATGTAAGTTGCTGATGGATGGATATAAACGATATAGTGTTGAAAAGTGAAATATTAAAATGATAGAACGCCAGGGTGAGTGCATTCCATGAGCCAAATGTGAGGTGGCCTGAATCATTCTCTTAATGGTCATAACAGGCTGGAGGAGCATAATGCTGCTGGTCTAATCCTGCTGTCTTTATTTCAAAGTACTGAAGGATTTCTTTTCCATGGGAGTGTTGGAGAACAAGAGTAGTAGGTCTCATTATGGGCATTCCTGAATGAATTAGTGCTCTGTGTGCTAAGGCCGAGTTAGCCCCCTTTTCCACTCAACCCTGAACTGATTCCTTGCTCATTTCACCCAGGGTCAGAGGTAACTCGACTAATTAAGAGTTTACCCCATCCTTAGGCTAACCCATCTCAGCTTAATGTTTTAACCCCTCTTTTCCTACAGCTCTGCCTGGTACCGGAACACTAAGCTAATTCTGTCTCTGTAGTTTTCACAGAATTCTATAATGTAGATAGTTAACATCAAAGATCCAAACGAAATGTTCAAAGTAGGGAAATGTTCTTAATGGTCAACCACACAATGGCATGAATGACATTAATGCCTTTGGAAAACAAAGGCTTGTCCGTGATATGTCAGTGTTCTTTCATGTTGAAAGAATGGTAAAAACACAGTTTGTATTAGTGATTTCAAAAGAGACTTTGAACGACTGGCACCAAGAACAGTTCCCACTTCTTCTAAGCCCTATCCCTGCATCGTGTATAAAGATCAGTAAACCAAAGAGCACAGACCGCAGCATTTCAGAATGAATGATTGAACATTTCATCTTTGTAAAACAGCCTCAAACCTGGATGTTCCCCCTTGTTTGGAAGTGGAGATCACCATCACAACTCACTTCTATCACTAATAAAAATCAAAATACAAAAATATCTGAATCTGATGAAAATAATATATTAATAGAATATAAAATAATTGTGTGTAATCCTTTAATTCACCCAGAATGGAAATCAGATCATTGAACATGTGCATCTATAAAACTGGTTTGGGCTGGCAGACAAAATGCATTCTATTTGGATCCCAGCATCTCACATGATAATTTCTTAATATGTTCTTAAACCTAAAAACAAACACTTGTTATAATTCCATGATTGTGAATTAATATTTCAACACATTAAACTAAACTTTTTTTTCCAGCGACATCAATTAAAAGGCAGGGTGCTAATCTGAAGTACAAACACAAGCTCTTACCAGATGTTTATGTGTCCTAGAGGTGTAGTCATTTTCAGATAAAAAAAAGAAACAACCTTCTCCGTCCTAGTGCAGTAAGTTTTTAAACATCGGGCTTGGTTGTCCACTCAAACCAACCCAAAAATCAAAGCGATGAAAAACACGTCAGTGTACTGGAGAAAATAGGATTAAACATGTTGAATTCCAAATGTCTGGAAACATGGCATGCCGTGGATGAGGAATTTACTAAAGACATAATCCTCCCTATGGATTTAACACAGCGCACCTCTAAGGCCAGCCACAGAGACAAAGGTCTGGAATAACTAGTATTACTATCCCACATTCCACCAGATGAAAAGGGTAAACAAACAAGGTATTTAATACTGACGGCTACTGAAATAAATACTATTTGACTGGATATTACAATGTCACTACTTTGGATGCTAATCTACTACTACTACTACAACTACTACTTACTGATCTGTTAATATTGATATCGGCACTGATATATAGAACAGTTCAATATTTACAATGTTACAAGTCTATACAGTTATAGGACCCATCGGAGCACCACAACAATGAAGACACAACCGCATAGACTTCCATCCACAGCACTCACCTTGAGCACCTCTGGGTGCACGTGGGATGTAGCAGGTAGGGTGGGCAGCAGGCTGATGTTGATGGCAGGGGTCTGCAGGTGGTGGTGGTGGTGGGGGTGTTGGGGTCCCCTGGCGATCCCTCTTGCTCTACCGGTGCTCCTGGTCCCCCAGCTGCTCCCTCAATGTCAGCTGGCTGGGGCAGGTCGCTGGAGGGTTTGGACGGGCCACGCTGATCTGGTGGGTGGTTACCACATGGGCCTAGACGCACAGGAAAGAAAGACAGCAGAACAGGAGAGTACAGGAGAGAGAGAGAGAGAGAGAGAGAGAGAGAGAGGGGATGATAGATTGAATTAAGACATTAACATTGCACACAAACAGACTAATTTAATTCATCTGAGTCAGACAGCTTTAACAGAGAAAGTGATGCCTTGGATTAAGAACAAGGCTGTACAGAATTATGACAGGTGAAAAAAGTCTTTAAAAATGTTGATAATATTAAATTACAGTCATGCTACAAAAAATACAGTCATGCTACAAAAAATACAGTCATAAGCACATCTCCACACACTCATTCTCTGTCTCTCTATTTGTCTATGTCTCTCAGTCATACATGCAAACACAGACATATACACATACACACACACACAAAGAAAGAGAGAGAGAGAGAGAGAAAGAAAGGTTTCATACAGTCTGAATGTGTTAATTATCAGTGTGGGGTGTTAAGCACTGCTCACAGTAAGCCCGTAGAGAGTTTGAGAGAGCAAGGTCGTCCTGATCGCTCTTTCTGGCAATGCTAGCTCAACTACTAGCCAAGAGCAGGATAAGCTCCCAGACCTGCCCTGCATTTCTACAATCTGGATGTCTAACACATAACCATTATAAATAAATGAGTCAAATCTCTAATCCTGCCTCTGTTGCAAGATATTAGGGGTGCTCTGGTGCAAACCAGACAACCGGTAAAAGTTCCCAAAAGTGTGTAAAGATCCAAGTGTAAAATATGTCAGGACCATAAGGAGTCTTGATCACTGAACCTTTTGAAAAATCCACAGCAGCAGTGGACATTTTTCCCAGCCAAGTGCAGCTGTGCCATAATCGTACTAATTAGACTGGCTGGCTCGCCGGGTCAGATTCGGCCGGGGCCAGCAGCAATCCCTTGGCCCATGCTTTCCCCTCATTTCTCAAGATGTAGACCATCATTCTCTACTGCGTAAGTTAAGTTCTTATAGCGATTTGGTTCCTGTAGAAAGTCATGACACAAGAGGTGATTTCAGATGTACACAGGAGTGGTGTTAAATTCCTAGTGCTATAGGTAGGGGCTTTCCCACAACGGCCAATCGACAGTTGAAAGTAACCTCATTAGTTACGTGTGTTGGGCAACGTCTTTCACAAGACTACAAAAGGACCTGTTCTGACAAGCAAGAAATGCACACTATACATTAATCCCTGAGTGAAAGAACTGGATATTATATAAGTTTCACATAAACCTCTTATTGAGCATATTGATTGTTTGATATAATTGTTAGCTTACTGTACAGGGAATAAATCAAACAATGAAAAATCATCAGAGCAACAGCTGAGATGGTTGTTAAAACAATTGGAGATACTCAAAGACGTTGAACACATGCCATGAAGTTTACACGGGTACACATTCTATGCACCTTGTGGCACTTTTACCAGTTGACTAACGTTGTGTCTGTTTTTTCACCAAGAAAGTAGCTGACAACTTCCAACCGGACGATGGGAAGGAGTATGTAGCTCTTTGGACGTTTCACGGTGTCTTTTGGAATACTGCTTGAAACTATCTAAATACCAGGAGTCAAAGGAGGTCATAAGAACACACACACACACACACACACACACACACACACACACGCACACGCATACTTTCAAGGCTTTGGGGTGCCTGAACAAATGTTAATTGTACAGTTCCAAATTCTGAGAACTGTAATGGCCAAAGTCATTACTAAATTAGATAGCAGGTTTAAGCACATGGAATCTGGATAGATCCTGGTGGCATTTGAGCTACATTATCACCATTATGCCAGAATAGGCTCATTAGTAGAGACTGTACTTTGTTCAGTTATACAGCAGGCCTACTACTGTGTAAGGAGCTACACAAGACAACAGGCTTTGCTGAGTGTGGAGTAGGTCTTATGCCATGTGTGAGGGCGTGACCTGCTCCAACATCTTAAAGCAGAGGGTCTCAACCTGTTTTGGGGGCTAAGGCACACCAAAGGTCAAATCAAATTGTCAAGACACACTGACATAATGTGTGTGACATAATTATGGTTGCTAATTATGATTAAAGTCACACACATTATTGCAGGCTATAACAGCTGGGTGTTCATTCTCATATATTTCTCCATACTTATGAGTGTTCATGAGCTGAGTACAAAAGAAAGGTATGATCAGATTGGGAAAGTTATGACATTATTCAGATTGGGAAAGGTGATTTTATTCAGTTGTTGTTCAACAAGGAATAGGGTGCTGCCAAAGTTTTGAGAGTTCTCAGATTGGTTGCTACACATGATTTTGTTTTGTTGTTGTTGTTGCTAGCATGCAGGAGAAAAAGTTGCTAAATCTAGCAATTGTAGCATATCGTAACTGTAGTGCGTAACTGAAGCGCGTAAAAACTATCCACTCTTTCCCCGATATTATCAATTTACATGAATGCACTGCCCCCTTTGTTTTTTTAAAGTTGAACGTGAGATTAAACTAAAGGTGTTGATGCATGGGAAAACATGCAAACAATGTTGCTGGGTAACCACAACCACAACCGCAACCGGTTACTGATAATTTTCTAACTGATTAAAGTTTTTTTTTTTTTTTTTTTTTTTTTTTTTTTTTTTTTTAAGTATAGCCCAATATCAGTGGGAACATGCCCGAACAACAGTAGTCAGGAATACTGCTCAGGAATATTGCTCACAGAGGCGGACAGAGTACATCTTTTTACCATGTTGCCAGGGATGGGGCAGTATTTCTAATACATGTATTTAAAATATGTATTTCAAATACAAAATACTAAACTTGTCTGATTTGATTGATCTAGACTATTCTACATTGAATTCACACAATGAGTAATTGAAACACTTTAGAGATGTGATAACTACATTGGAGCACCAAGGAATCAATGCTTTTCCTTCATCCAAAATGCAATCAACCTCTTTTACAAACTGGCAATTCCATACTTTTCCAGGCTTTTCAGACCTATACAGGCACCTTGCTTCAATTATTCTGAAGTCTTCTGGCCAATAGATTTGCTTTCAATTGCAAGGGAATAAATGTACATGACATGACAGTTACGAAACTGCACTGATGAGTTAGATAAGTGCATGAGGTCTGTTCCTTGACATTTAGTTATCTAAAATCTGATTGGCTCATTCGTGACTCACTGGAAATCAAACTTGTCTGATTTGATTGATCTAGACTATTCTACATTGAATTCACACAATGAGTCTGCTTTCTACTATGTTTTTTTAGAAAATGGTCTGCTTTCTAACATGTTTTTCACATCTATGCATCACAAACATGTGTTATATACATTTACTCTACTCTGTACTGTTCAGTTAGCCTTGTCCTCTCCACGACACAACTCAGCTCATTTTTCTTTCCTAAGGGGGGTTTAGGGCAAGCAAGTCAGATCTTACAAAGAGCTTATTTATTGCTTATGAGACAGAAAAGACGTTTTCAATACAAGACATTTTAACTCATCATTCTTCATAATCTGTCTCAAGCTGAATGAACAGTTATACTTCGGAAAGAGATGACGATGATGAACGTTTCAAGTTCTGAATTATGCAATGATTACAATGAGTACAAATAATTTTAAAACATCAATATCTCAATACCCTCAGCCACTGATCTTTCGCCTCCAGAATGCGGCAGCAAGACTGCTGACTGGATCCTCTCCACTGGTTGCCCATCCAACACAGAATCCATTTCAAGATTTTACTGGTTATTAAAGCCCTAAATGGCCTGGCCCCATCCTACATTGCAGATCTCATTCACCACCACTCAGCTCCCATGCAGATCCCTTAGATCCATAGCATGGGTCTCCTGCATTCCACACACCAGACTCAGGCAGAGCAGACTCAGGGTGTGGCCTGTGCCACGCCTATGGAATCAGCTGGCACCTTCCATCAGAGACGCTCCCTCCATCAGTAGTTTTAAATCTAGGCTCAAAACACACCTGTTCTCCCTGGCCTTTCTCTTTTATGATTGTTATATCTGTTCATGTATGGTCATTTTCTGTAACTTAGATACAATTTGCTTATTGCACTATGTACGGCACTTTGGTCTATATTCTGTATTTTAGGTGTGCTTTATAAATACACTTTGCCTACTTACTTACAATATGTTGATTGCTCATTATTGGATGACTGACAGAAGCAAGAGTGTGTGTGTGTGTGTGTGGGGGGTGATGAAATGTGTGTGTGTGTGTGTGTGTGTGTGTGTGTGTGTGTGTGTGTTGTACCTGGGAGACTTCCTGCAGTCTCCTAGTCCACTATCAGCTCCTTGGTTTTGCTGACGTTAAGCAGCGGCTTGTTGTCCTGGCACCAAGATGTCAGGGTTGCCACCTCTGCTCTGTAAGGACACTCATCATCACTCGTGATACAGCCGATTATCGTGGTGTCATCAGCAAACTTAATGATGGCCCACTCCACGTGTCCCTGGTGTGAAAGCAGCTGTAATGTGACTCTAACTTTTAACCATACTGTCTCTTAGCTCTTTTAATTGATTTTCTCGGCTCATAATGTGCTTTACTGTACTCACTTGGGCAGCGGTCCGAATCTATATAATGTCATGACATGATATAACTTAATACTGAGTTGGATATGAAATCAATACTGTAAGGACGCACAAGAGTGACCAACATACCTTTAACAAGGAAACTGAGGAAAACGGACTGTCCTTAAACTGACTGTTTTTCCTAGACGTTCACAAAAGAAAAACTTTTTCAGGCTATGTATGGTGAATTGGCAGGAGGATCTTTACAGACTACTCCGACATCTTTTCCCAAGTAATCTACAGAGGACCACATTCAAATGCATGTGGAGTGGCAAAAATTGATAATATGTGTGTAAGTGGTGTGTCACAGTATTATATAATATTTCCTCATTTTTCTAGACCTCCTTATATTTAGAATTTCTGTCTGAATTTCTGACTCAAAATCTCCAGTTCCTAACCATGCACACAATACAACATGGGTCCAGCCCCTCTGTCTCCCAGATGGTTTCTTTTCTTGAGCATATGGTTAACAAACAGGAAGTACAAGTACAACAAAAGTCTAAGGCTCATGCAGCTTTATTATGACCGCCGCTAGCGAAGCTAGCGAAGCGGTCATATAGGGATTGTCAAAGTTTTTTTTTTTTTTCCCCCGTCATCTACTTCCTGAATTTTTGGTCAACGATACCCGGGACACCGAACCACCGGGGCACATGAAATTTGGTGGGTATGTAGCCCCACTAGACTTTTACGGAAAAATATCTAAAAAAATTAGGTTATGTGTACATTTAGTGACTGTACACTCATTGGCCTGTAGATGGCGGTGCACACATATACACATGCACACACACACAGGCACATACTATCGGTATTAGAACGGCCGATACATAATTACAATTCAGTAGGATTAAAAGAAAGCCAAAATAAATATTCATCATCATCATCATGGCTGCATTTCCAGTATTGGCGATAAGTAGTCGTTTGTCCACTAGATGGCGCATCGTTGCAGTGAGACGTTTTGTTGGAAGTTAAAAGTGGGTTGGAAAAACAATGGACGCTTCCTACAAGGACTGTAGTTTACCGCAGAGAACGTCTAATAAGGATAGGACAATGTTCACATGAAATGTAATTCCCATTTCTTCTTGAAGCCGAAATAAATCTGAGGATGTTTATCGGACATGCTTGGTTTTTACTGCAGGTACGTTAATCTTAATATCAATAAGGACCTAGGTAATGTTACCGTTAGCGTTGGTTGATTGCAGGTTGGTTGGTTTTTACTGCAGGTACGTTAATCTTATAATATCAATAAGGACCTAGGTAATGTTACCGTTAGCGTTGGTTGAGTGATGGAGGCCAATTTGATTGATTGCATTTGTAGAAAACTATAAATGTGGTTATACCAAGCAAATTGATAGCAGCACTGTAATTGTATCTTTCGACTGTCATTTGTTGCACGTGATACAAAAATCATTCTGTGCAATGGAAGATTTACCAACGTTACACCGGTCTGATACAGTTTTGCCTATACATACGTGAGACTGAGACGGCTGTTTATTTTGTTTTAAGTGCGTGCAGGGTGTGAGAGGGGAATCGATGTGCTTTGATTCCAGCTTGGTAGTTGCAGTCTGTGAAATTAAAAAGCACATGTGTGTGAAGTATCCAAACAATGACACCTTCAAGTCAAGTCAAGTCAAGTCAAGTCAAGTTTATTTATATAGCACATTTCATACACAGAGGTCATTCAATGTGCTTTACATAAACAAAACCAAACAATAATAACAAATAAAAGCATAGAAGGGCACTATAGTCAAAGAATAGTTAAAAGGTAAAGATCATAATAAAAAGAAAACATAAAACACAAGGTTAAATCATTTAAAAATAAAGAATAATTAGTAAGCAAAAACAAAGGCAAAAGTAGTAAAAAAAAGTAATAAAAGACAAAGTAGAATAATTATCAAGGCAGATTCAGAATTTGTAACTCGGCACAGTTAGCAGAAAGCATCTGAGAACAGTTTGGTCTTAAGTCTAGATTTAAAACTGGCTACAATTAGGGCCTTTTTAATGTCATCTGAAAGTTGCTTCCACAGCTGAGCCGCATAGCAGCTAAAAGCTGCTTCACCATGTTTAGTTCTAACTGTAGGTTTTACTAGCAGGTTTTCCACCTGGGACCTGAGAGGACGAGAAGGTGTGTACTGCTGAAGCATGTCTGACAAGTATTTAGGTCCTGCTCCATTTACTGATTTATAAACAAGCAATAGTGCTTTAAAGTTAATTCTGTGACTTACTGGAAGCCAGTGCAAGGACTTCATTTCATTTTGGCTGCTTTAGCAACACACCTTAAGCTACTGTGTAGTGGGTCCCATTCATGGGCGGATTATGAACTTTCGGGCCCCTGGGCCCAGATGTATTAAGGACCCCCCATTTATTGTCGTATATGTGGGAGGGGGGGGTTTGGGGGTTCTCCCCCAGGAAATTTTTAATTTGTTTGATGTGATTTCCTGTATTCTGGTGCATTTTGGGGATGGTCAATACTAAATTCAATCAGATTCATAGACTACATCCTGATTTGTTGATATTGAGGCAATGATTCCATGCAAAGGCTTGGGCTTCAGGGCCCCCTGACCCCTTGGGCCCCTGGGCCTGGGCCCGGTAGGCCCGTGCAGTAATCCATCCCTGGTCCCATTTAGAAGTGACTACATTCGCGCTTTCCTTGACTCATGGAGCTGCGTGAATTTTATTACAACTTTTCGCCACGATATGGCAGTTTAAGTCTGCTTGATACTGTAAGGCGTAAGCCATTGGTTTCCAAAGGAGATTTTATTTGTGTCGCCAGCATAGCCTATTGACAATTTATGTTGTAAATAGGCCTACCTTATAAGCCTACCTGTAGCTTAGGGAAGCTAACAGCTTTCTATTAGGATCTAGTTTGTTAGTTACAGTTTTGTCATAACTCCCTGATGCATTTTTGCATTTAGAATAGCCAGAGCGTGGATATCTCAATCGGAAAATTAAACAATATCGGGTGCCTATGGACTAGGCTGGGTGAACCCAGCCTCTGATCTGCCCGCTATTTATTTTTTGATTTCTTAAAAGATTGAGCTTGGTCTGGTGAAAGCCAGACTAGCCATGGACCTCAGTTACACAATGCAAGGGAACATGAATCAGCCTATATTTGCACGAACAATAACGGACAACAGCTCTTCAACTTTGGCCCGTTAAAATGTGTATGAACAGTCTAGCGACGCATTTCATCAAGGCCCATTTGGACATGTCAGTTATTTGCACCACTGGTTAGATGTAAAACAGCATTTCGTTTCAGACTACTGTTACTTAATTTGTGCATTAACAATAACGTTTCAGACTACTGTTACTTAATTTGTGCATTGACAATAAAGTATTACATGAACTAAAGATGACTAAAATCTTATGTAGAAGAAGAAACATTCACAAAAAAATCCATCCATCCAAAAATGACCTTTGTTTTTGATAGCTGTTGAAAACGGCATGGAACTGACAGAGATGTTTTTGTTTATAAATACATAAAAAATAAATAAATAAATAACATTATGCTGATACCTTTTGCTTTTCCCAAATACAATGTAGCCTACAGGTGTAAGTGACCTTTCATCAATCCAGTTGCAATGGAGGAACTGTGATGAACTGCCCTACTTGTGATTGTTTAGAGATTTTAAAGGTTTTATAACAATTCTACATCTTCTTTGGCTATTCTACAATCTATTCACCTTTTCAGCACCAGTAGGGTACTTTCTGTGCAGCCGCACACACACACTCAGGCATGCCAAACAAGCATACACAAAAGTTTCAAGAGTGGGGGATGGAGTAAAATATGGAGACAAATTGAAGTGTGATTTATTTTCGCGGAACGGATGTACAGGACTGAGCGGCGGTCATATTTTGTACCGCTATGCGGTACATTTAGTTTGACTTTATTTTCTAGTATTTCTCGTGTACTACTACTCATTGATACAAACAAAACTAAGTTTTTAAATTGACCACATGATTTTGATGCTCTAAAGCTGAGCGGTGAATGCATTTATGCAGATGAACAGTTTCCTGCTTTACCACTGACAATGAACAATGTGATTAGCACCATGGTCTTGTATAGAAATAGAGATAGTGAGGAAATACCACCCCCGGTCATTTCATTGGCCAATGCCAGGCTAGCTACTTCAGCGAAACAGTATACTTATATAACACAGACAATATACTGTACTTTTATGTCCACTGGAGCGAAAGTAGCCCCACCACTGGACGATGAGTAGGCCCGGGTTCCATTCATGGCCTGTTGTTTGCGAGTCTGTGACCCTTTGGCTAAAAGTGTCTGCTAAATACCAGTCACTTTACTTTACCTGATGGCTTTCTTTAAAAATGTGGCCAGAATTAAGCATCCATGAGACGCCATTTTTAAAGATGTCGGCGGCCAGTTGGAATGGTAATTGCCTGAAGCTGACCCTCCAAACCCTTTCCCCCTGATTGGGACTCTCAGTAGCCTACTCCGTCTTATCAAGTTTCTCAAAGGCTCCATCTTGTGTTTGAGCATAACACATACATGTACAACCTGAAGCTCTTTTTCCTCTTTCTTAATGGTATGACAAATGATCCTGCTTTTCATATAGGCTATGTGCTTTATAAAAGTCTGTGCAATCAGATGACTCACATTATCAAACCTCTCAGCAAATTTCCTCATCACAGCAAGCCATATAAAAAACATATGGTATTGGCAGAACAAGAAGGGTTAGTCTTGGGTGCTAAGGTGGCACATACTGTAGGTAAACATTTTAATAATACATTTGTAATACAACTATAAGAACACTTAAACTTAAAATATGCTCCAGTATGTCAAGACATAGCATTGTACTGACTTTCTGTATACTGAAGCATTGTTTAATTTCACTGACATACACTTTTCTTCTTTTTTTTAAGTTTTTTTTTTGGCCTTTTATGCCTTTAATTTACAGGACAATAGAGAATGACAGGAAGTGAGTGGGAGAGAGAGTCGGGGTGGGATCCAGAAAGGACCACGGGGCGGGAATCGAACCCGGGTTGCCAGCGTGCGGTGCAGGTGCCCCAGCCAGCCGCACCACGGCTGGGGCCTGACATACACTTTTGAAGAAAAAAAGACATATCTTTCAATACATTTTTCTATTTTTATTTTAACACATGAATAATAAATAAAAAACGCTAAGGACAGAATCAACAAAATGTTTACCAATTGAAAAATGCTGAACATTAGATCTCTGTCCTCTTTTGCTTGTGAGAGATTATAAACTGCTCCAACACCTCTTGGTGAACAACGTGTGCGTAATACGTTAGAGAGGATGAAACACAGTGTGCTACTCACGATTTCCCTCACATCTCCCTCAAAACATACATTCATTTCACAAACTGATCCCTGTTCCCGGCAGGCAAATCCTATCTCCCTGATATTTCAGTAGGCCTACGGTAGACAACAATTAAATTCAGGAACTTTGCACATGGAGAAGGTCAGGCTAGCCTTGCAGCTTTGGATAAAGTGCCACCATTATAGCTCACAGACAAGACATGATGAGGTAAATGGTAACTCGTGACAAAGAAGTAAAAAGCTGTGTGTTGTCCTCTTGAAAATTTGCCTCGGAGCAAGTGGACACTTCTTAGTTTTTCCACGATTTTTCAAGAGCCAAGAATGACGGTGTGAGTAGAGGACTTGACCTGCGGTGGGACAATAAACACTAAAACTTCACAGATCTCACTTGTGCTCCTCATCACGCCTCCACAGAGTAACCTCTGTTCTTGCGCCTTTTTTTAAAGCATGACATTTCAGATTACAACCTGTAAACTCTATAAACTGTTTTTTCCACCAAGGGTCATTGGAAGTCTTTTAAAATGTTTAATGTTATAATCAAATTACCAGTATCTCAAATACAAATGTGTTTGGGTGCTCTGAAAATGAGAACCAAAATGATTTTTTAGACTTGTAAGGTCTGCTGTTCAGACCCTGAAGGAATTTATTTTCTGTTCATTGTTTTTTGTGAGAGTGTTTCTTCTTATCTCAGTAAGGAAAATAAATCAAGAGCCTATGTTGAGTACAAATATGTCTTCTTAAGGCTTAAACAGAGCCCAGCCAAAAACTCCAATAAAATTTGTATCAACTTTGAGGGACAGCTATGACCATGCAGGATTATCCAGACCAAATGCGACAATTTTGCTACATACTATTTCTATTTATGTACCAGCATGCAAAATTTGAGCCTCCTACATGGCTTAGTTCTTGCGCTGTGGGCTTGTGAACTTTGACAAAAAAAAAGAGGCCGAACAAAATCAACACCCCCCTCCCCCTGTGAAACTGGCTGTATCTTGGTGTGTCTCCTGGGTAACATAGGTACACCTGGTAATTCTTTCAGAATTATTTGAGACGTAAGTGCCTGGGCCCTGGTTGAATTGACGTGGAATGACCTGTAGTCTCTTCCTCCTAAGCAGAAGTGAATGTTGACTCTTTCACCATGTGCTCAGTCTTTTCAGGCCCCACCCAGCTACCCCTGTTACGTTGTGGCAACGTTGTGAGCATGTACCGTGACATAGTTGGATAACGTGGTGGCTACAGACATTTGTAAATCGCCTGGACGTGGTGGCTACGTTTCTTACTTTTTTTTTTCCAGTTCATACTTTGTATTGTGTGTCAATGCTGAAGTGACATTCATTAGACATGATGTCCGTATTTTTCTGGCAAGATCCATTATGTTGTCTGACTTCACAAATACCAGGGGCGGAGGCAGATCAGAGCCCTGTTAAGAACTCGGCAGGGCCTTGTTGAATATCCACTGTATTTATGCACATATCACCAGTCACCATAAGCACCAGACAAACTGGCACATCGGTACTTCAGAGTGATGAGAGACTTGTAAAAATGTCATGAGCCAGTTGTAGCCATGTAAACAACAGAGCTGAATTCCCAGACTTCTGACCAAAAAAGCTGTATAGCAGATTTATAATAGCAGCATCTGCCATTTGTAAGCAAATAATAAAATCTAAATGGTTTTAAATACATAATGCAATAGTATTTATTTAAAAACATTATCACATAAAGCAGGCCTATATTGGAATTTGTAAACCATACTGTTAAGTTACTGTAATCTTCCCAATGAGGCCCAATGCCATACTATTCTTCCTATTTGTAGGCTGTACCTCTTGTTGAATGAGGTTTTCCAGACTTTTAAGTGATGGGTAGGGGTAACTGCAGTTGGACACAGAAGAGCAGAGAAGCGTAGAGAAAAGATCTTCACACAGTCACATGCCTCTACATAGAGGAGCAATCTCCTTAGCATGGCCCATGATCAGTGCACTAAGCTTCTCACTTCTGCATGGTTAGAAAGTTTGGACATTTTGAATGAAGCTGTGTGGGTTATAGCAGAATTCAACCAGTGGGAGACCAGTCACCAGGACCATCCCTGGTGTGCTCTCTATAAAGAAAAATATGGTTTCAAAATGTTTTACAAAAATATTACACTTTTACATTTATATTTAGGTGGGTTAGGTGGTAAAAGTTTGGTTGTTGATCCCGGTACGGTAGCCTACCTGATGCAAACACAGCAAAAATTAATAGAAATCTGACTGACAATAGGCCTACACAACTTGTCCATCACAACGTCAGAACATAGTCTATCTCTTCGTGCACGTTTACAGGTCACCTGTTTTTTGATCTGATACCAATCTACCTGATTCCTGCATGTGAAAAGTTACACAAACCTGTTATCAGAGGCAGGCTTTTAGGCTCGTGGTATATTTAAGGCCCCTCCTGTCATTCCTCATCGGCCTTAATAGCTGGTACCGTTCCAGATTCTGTCTGCATTTTCTCCATTCACACGGACGCACACCTTTGCCTTTAGCGAAAATCTGTTGCAATCCCACAGTCAGTAGTAATATGCTGCCCCCAAGATGGCGCTAAAGTTCTGATAGAAATGGAAAGCGTTCTAGCGTTCCTCAGTCTTTCTGGTAACTTATTGGCAAATACTAACTGGTTAATCGATCGTATTTGAGGATTGACGCATTCAACTCTAGTCACAGAGATGGTATAATAAACTGCATGAACATTATGCATTCAACTCTAGTCACAGAGATGGTATAATGAACTGACCGTTACGCATTCAAATCTAGTCACATAGATGAGTAATACATGACATGGTGCCCTACTCTCTGTTAAGGCACATAATTCATAGTTTGGGTATATTAATACAGAATCAATATCAAAATATTTCTGTCAAGATATTTCATCAAGCAATCAGCTAGTTGGCACAGATGTTTTGTAGTCCATCAGAAATGCCCATATACACCACTTGATGTCACTATAAGCCTTTCCCCAAGTCTAAAGCGTTGCTGACATTAATAAAAGTATCCACCAGTGTTTTAAATCAGATTAGGCCTACATCACAAAATAGAATTGAAAATGAAATGGACTTATGTCTGAAGAGAGGAGTCCACTTTAGAGTAAAAAAATATTATAACAAGTCTGCCCATAGTAGGTATAATTGTATCACATATCATAACTTTAACTACATAATTAGACTGTCCTATCCAAATCAGTGCTATTGCATGACAGCAGACATACCTAAGAGTGCACTCTTAAAGGTGCACCGATCGCGCAGGAAGTTGTGTTTGTTTATGTTTATGTTTATATTAAACATTATTAGCAGACACTTTCTGTCCAAAACAATGTACATAATATTTTAAGCAGGGACCAATGAAACATACCATAGAGGTAGTTCACCCCTCCCTTCAGCATTCCCAGAGCACTCTGCGCAGGGTTTCGTTTTTGTTTGGGGGACAGGCTGCCCCCACCCTGTTTGTTTCCAGTTCTTGGAGCCAGGGCTGCCCACAGAGACCTTTTTTTTATTTACAGTGCACGGAGTGGACAGCTAGCGTCGTGAGGAGATGATTTCTGAATGTGACAAAAAAAAAGTATGGTCTTGAAATCACATACGATCGCAAACTATACCTTTACATGTATGTGTGGTCTACTCTTAACAATGCTTTACACAGAAAAAGGACACAAATGATTGGGGGTAATGTTGATACAAAGGCCTTTAGGGCCCTACTGTCTACCAGGGTGTATCACAATAAATAGGGGACCAGCATTAAATGCTATTTACGTGACTGATCGGAATGTTATGGCCTGGAAAGTACTTAAGGTGGCTTTACTCTTAGACACATCAATAGAATGACATGACTGAGTAAGACCACTACAACTGTTAAGTGGAATATATAAGTAAGGATACTCTTTTGATCCCGTGAGGGAAATTTGGTTTCTGCATTTATCCCAATCCGTGAATTACTGAAACACACTCAGCACACAGTGAGGTGAAGCACACACTAATTCAGGGAGCTGCCTGCAACAACAGCGGTGCTCGGGGAGCTGGGGGTTAGATGCCTTGCTCAAGGGCACTTCAGCCGTGCCTACTGGTCAGGGTTCGAACCGGCAACCCTCCAGTTACAAGTCCGAAGCGCTAACCAGTAGGCCACGGCTGCCCCAATAATGAATAATGGTTCAATGTGGTTCAAAACAGTACCACACTGCATTATGCACTGAGACATTATGCAGGCTACTGCTAAGAGGATTTCAAGAAAGCATAGGCTCACTGAAATATGGTACATGGACCTCTTTTATGTTTAGAATATGACAGTTAAGGGGGGCACTGTGGTGCAACTGGCTATAGCATCCATACCATGTTTGGGTCCAAGTGCCCACAGGATCCCATCTTCGAATCTGACCTGTTGTTTCCCGATCTCATCCCTTCTCTCTCTCCCACTTACATCCTATCAAACTTCACTGTCCTATCCAAATAAGGCCAAAAAAATAGACTTTAATTATAGTAAAAAATGATGAAAGGCAAATGAGGGGTTTGCGTTTGCTTATTGTATGTCCCCAGTGGGCCTTATTTAAATCACAGCAGACAGATGACTTCAGGCCCAATGACAGGGATGACAGGCCACCCCACAACAATAGCCCAAGCTGGTGGGCAGGCCCAGTGTATTGGCAGATGACGTTGCTTGAGACGTAACCTCTCCTTGTTTGACATCTGCTCCGTAGTAACGATCAAAGATTAAACTAATCCCCCATGTTCAATATCTATTGTATCAGCTTGTCCATTTCCATCCCATTTTTACGTTAACTCTATATGTGCTGAAAGCCTGTGGGCTACTAATAGATTGTGGAATCGTTTTTGAAAAATGAGAATCACAATATTCTCATTTTTATCCTAAGCTCTAGGATGTAGGTTTAGTTAGGGGATTATTGACATGATTCAATTATTGCATGCTGTAAAGCCTGGCTTTTCAGATATCAATGTTGTTTATCTTAAATCCACAACAAATGTGTTTTGCCTTTTTTTTAAAAAAAAAAGAAAAATAGAGAGACTGATGATAGGGGCATCTTACAATCACAGGCACGATCTGTGGACTAATTATTTCAATGTAAATGCTTTTTTTCAGGCCTGCATATGGTTTTGAGAGGGCAGACTAATGAGATGGATTCTCTGGAAAAGGGGGGATGGGCGCTTGGACCTGCGTACATCATTTAAGCTTTCAGAGGATGCTTTTCAAGTGAGCTGTGAGTTGTTGAAAGACAGGCTTTGTTATGCTCAAAATGTGTTGGCATATGGGGTTTTCTGAATTTCTGGCTTGATTCACTGAGTGAGTGCAGAAAATTGGTGTCATTAACCCACAATGCAACTTAGTCTCTCTCTCTCTCTCTCGCTCTCTCTCTCTCTCCCTGTTTCCTGCTTTAGGATGTAAGGGCTTTTCCATTGTTCTGGTCGGCTGTGTCTCAGTCACTCCCTTCCTTCCTTACAGTAAGCGTCAGACATTTCAGCCTTTTTCGGGGGCTTTTTCTGTCTAAATGAGAAATAATTTAATCATTTCACCCATAACCTTAGACAAAGGACTGAGGCACACCTTCAAAAATCTCAATTTTGGTAGAAACAAAGGGCATATGATCACCAAACCAATTCTACTAGGGCGACCTATTGTCCACATGCGGTTCCTTAGTCTAGAGGGTTATTTGGAAGGCTTTGCATGCTCACACTCCTGTGTGTGCTGTGCGCTGAGCAGAGGGACTTTCTGAGGAGCTCAGAGGCATGAAAACTCATTAGATTACCACGCTGCTCCAGATAATCACCTAGATCAAGATGAATGTGGAGGAGACAGGCGCCAGTATCCTTTCACACCGTCAGCCAAGCGTGAAATAAAAAGGTCCTGAACTGGACATGGTGCTCTAGAGCTCGCTCTGCTCACACAGTATTCCATTCCCTCCACAGAGTTCATGTACAGTACTGTGGGCTGCATGGAACACAACGTACAAGAGGCCTGGCAAGAGGTGGACATGTTAACGTATTGATATTTACAGAGCCCATTTCCAGGAGGATTAAATGTGTGGGGAAAAATGGTTTACAGGATGCGTTTGTTACTGATAAATAACACGTTCACTCAGCTTATTGCAAGTCAGCAAGATCTGGTCATACCTAGTGTTTGTGGGGGAAGGCTCTGAGAGATGGGTTTTCACTGACTTCCATTATAGTATGATAATATTTCGCCTGTAACTTATTGAACATAGGCCATGATGAAACAATACAATAAAAGACTATATCTGCACCTAACAGGGTAAGACAAAGCCTGAACGTTTATTATCATAGTGATAACACAGTCTGAAACACCTGCTTTTAAAACACATTAATATACTCTTCCGCGAAACCCCATAGGCCTACCTTTATACTGTTACTGTAATCACTATTAGCATTACTGCTACAGCTTTGTGATAAACAAATAAAATAATAAATACATTCATACATACACATTATTATTTGAACAATATTATTATTATTATTATTATTAGTAGTAGTAGTAGTAGTAGTAGTAGTAGTAGTATTCACATGTTTGTCTGAGCAGTGTTTTTCGTTTTGTTTCCAGACACAGACGTCTTTTGGTTTGTGGTGAGGTATGTTTTGCCTCATCAGTTATCCCCAGCAGTACCACATAGCCTTTGTATGCACTTTACACTAGGTCCAGATCGGATGCGTCAGCAGCGGCCGTGTCACGTTGTCGCTGTAGTGGGAAATTCGTTTGTTCGGTGAATTGGCAGTGAAGAGAGGGGCGGGCGGAGGAGATGTAAAAGAATAGACAGGACTGCGAGAGAAAAAAAAGATATGTGGACTGACTCACCTTTCTGGCAGACTAGTCTGAGACTGAATAGTCTATCCCGCGCTTGAGTTTCTTTCTCTACAAATGACTTTGAATGCTAGCGGAGACAAAAGCAAGGGGAAGCCCCGTTTACGTCGCTGATAAAGCATTGCCCAACTCGGCGTCCCTGGACTGAATAAGGCAGCGTCAATAGTCAGAGGTAAGGAGATTTATGTCATTGGAACACTGGATAAAATGTGTATTACGCTTATTTGAGAAGTTGTTTTGCAGCATACGAGACACCGGCGAGTCTTTTTGCGCACGGTTTATTCAGTCTTCTTTCTTTTTTTAAAGCCAGTCTTCGATTGTCCGTTATTGTCCTGTCAGTGATATCCTCCGGTAGCTTGGGCTACATTTGTTTTTTTTTTGTTTTGTTTGATGCCCTACTTAAAAAAAAAAAGTGATTCAGATGTAGGCGAATTAATCGTTGCAAGCTACTAAAGTTTAAACGTGTTCTTCACGTTGTTTGTGTTACCAGTAATAATAGGGTACGAGGTTTAATTTTGTCATGCAATGTCGATCAGTCATTTTTGACACATCTCTCAAAAGTTGCAGCCCATACAGGCACTATAATTGATCTATTTTGAAAGCTTTTCAGCTTTAAACCTATAAAGCTTTTAAAGATACAGTCACCGTCATCACAAAGTGGAGATATACTGCAATACAAATCTCATTTTCACCTGTCAGTAGCTGGGAACAGAGAGCCTCCCAGGTAGTAGCTGATGTGTAATTGTAAAGCAGGGACTTGTGTGCATGTTTCCATGTAAAGAACATGTGGTTAGGGTTGATTATAAGCTGAAGTCTCTCAGGGGGAGTTGAGAAACTAAAAAAAGAGGAAGGGAGAAAAAAACGTTTTAAAGACCCCTCTTTGCTACCAGGCATAACCTCTGCAGCAAAGCTTCCTGTTTCCTGGGAAAACAAACAATGGACAGAAAAGCCATGTGACATCCTGCATGGGTCAAACACACAAAGTATGGCCCAATTTTAGGGGCCAAATCCACATTAGCGTGAAATTATAAGTAATTATTTATTTTTACTTTTGGTTGAGTTATTTGTTGGGACTGAATACACTGAAGCAAGACCTTAATTAAAACTTGCTTTGTTTCTCTTGTCATTGTCATCTTGGTTGTAGAGCTGTTACTCAGTCAGTTTTAAAGGGCCCAACACTGATGTTTAGATTTTGTAAAACAAAACAAAAAAGAAAGAAAGTTTACCACAAACTCATTCTCTGTCAAAACAGTATATCCCTCTTTCTGCTCCTCTCCGTCTGCCTGTCTCTCTCTCTCTCACTCACACACACACACACACACACACACACACACACACACACACACACACACACACACACACACACACACACACAAACTCCTACACCAAACACACAGGAGCAAACATCATTTGGGAACAACAACAGAGCAGCATTGTGTGACTTCAGTCTAGGCTGTTCAGTTGCTTTTAATGGGGTCAGCGTTTCCAATTCAATAAACGCGCTATAAACGGTCAGAGAAGATTCTGCTGCTGGTGTCCAGCCAGACCAAGCAATAGGTATCTGCCAGTGACAATGTAAACAAATTCAACATTTTGGTCCATGGTCTCTACCATAAATATAGTCTTGTATAATAAATATAGTCTTGAAACTTGTAGTCCAGAGATCTCTGTAGGTTTCTGATTTGATATTTCACATTTTAAATGGCTACTACCCCATTTGCAGCTTACCACACCTCATTCTTTTGCCTGGTTTTGATTTTACTTTGGAGGATTTTGGAATTCTATTTCTTTCAAAGACCAGGGGACCAGGAAGAGGATGTTTAGTTACTTGATATAGTGGAAATTCCAGTTTGTATATTAGGAGCTTAGTTTGGAGCACTTTCTGTTATCTCACAAAAGACAAAGCTACGTACAAGGGGAAAAGATCAGACCATATGAATACTGACTGCTACGCTATCACGAAGATCTTGTTATTGACTATTCTGAGGGAAATGTTAAGCTATTCTTATGTCCTCAAACAAAAAGCAGGTGTAGTGGACAAACTACAAGTTCATCAGCTACCGTGTATTTAAGCTCTACTTTGCTGAGGTTCAGTGTCTGCTAGTGGGTCAACAGTAATCTTTAAGCTTAGCCCAATCAATTCAGTGCTACAGGCAGTGTAGAAAGCAGTTCATACCCTGAATGGAGAAATAGATTAATGTTAAACAGATGAGTTTACTTTGTGCCTCGATTGAACAGTGATTTCACCAGAACATAGTTGAATGTGCTTGCTGAAGAGGAAAGTTTTGCCTAGATTGGTGGATTGGTGTCCAAAATCTGGGGAAACAGGGAGCTTTGACTTCCTGCCTGCTCACACACACACACACACACACACACACACACACACACACATATGACAAGATAACTTTGTCCCTCTTTGAAAGAGTTTGATGTGTGATTGGTTAGGCTGTCCTGCAGTAAGCATCTGTCAGGCAGAAACCAGTTTTTACACAATAATCAATGGGGGGAAAAAAGGCCAAACCAATGAGGTATCCTCTAAAAATGTGTTGCGTGCTTCAGGCGCAATCAATCTTGCTAAGCTGGCACATAATATCTGATAAAAAGCCCTTCCGACCCAGTAATTATTTGGCATCAGGAATGTTTTTGGGTAAGCAATTACCACCTCTGTGTGCCCCTGGTCTCTCTGAGCTTGGCGGGGAGACATGAAGAGCGATGGCAGATTTGACTCACGCACAATCCCTCAGGGAGACAGCCTGCCTGCCACCTCCTCCTTCTCAGGAACAAATGGCCCCATAACAAAATCCCCTGAATAGAAAATCTCCACAGCACACCCAACTAGATGTGCATTATTTATACTGTGGACCTGCATACATGCGGAGATGGCATTTTGTCATCTATTAATATGTCAGAAACACTTAACTTGAGGGGCCTTTTGTCAACAAATGCGCAACAGGGGATGCCATTTATCAAACTGCCCACGTGATGGTGTCAGAGATGATATACTGTCTGCTATCTACTACCGGAGAGGTTTTTAGTGTCTATTTATTTCTCATTGGTGTACCTATGAGGAAATATTAATTTGCCAACCACAGAGAGAAACCTAAATGATACAACTCCCTCTTTTGTTTATGTTTGTACTAGGGATGCACGATATATCGGCGGCCGATATATTATTAGCCAATAAGTGAAAAAATTTAAATATTATTATCGGTCCCCGATAACAGAATTCTGGCCGATAATTTGCGCCGATATTTTTTACCGTCTGGCTACACTGAGCTAGCCTACTTAAGCTTGGTTGGCTATACTTTTTCCTCAATATAATGTCAGCGGTGTGAATGTATTTCACCACTCTAACAAAATCTGTGGATATGCGTTCATTTGGGAATCTGTGCATCTCAAAATCCTCTCGTGAATAATCCGCCATTTAACCTTAACAGAGCGGAGCTCAGCCCTATCAAGAGCTATCTTGTGCTGGTGTGTTTGCACTTTACTGCGCTGGTCGGGGAAACAAATAAACAAACTCGTTAGTGGGACGAGTACATAAGTAGGCCTAGTTCTAAGTTGTGTTTTAGTATTATATTTGCATTACTTTAGCTTGGGTTTTGTATTATTACCTAGAAATATGCTAACCATTCGTGCTTCAGTTCCAGACAGGTCATCATAATAAGTTATTAAACCTTTCGGGCTAACGCCTTTCATTTCTGCTGCAGCAGGTTGTGCGCAATAGAGTAGACGGACATAAGATACAGTCTGAGGAGTTGCAGCTTTATTCAGTTACCTGCAGTTGAAACTAAACCTAAGTTTCCCTCACAAACACTGATTTGGTCGCTATACTGTAGCTTATTCCAAGCTGAGCCGTTTATGAGCGTTTAGTCCTAAATGAAAACGATTCAAACTCTCTAGCCACTCACTCGCAATTCACTGACGTCAGGTTCACTTAAAGGAGCCACACATACTGTAGGGCTAGGTTACTGTTATGTTGTTGACTGCTGTACTATTGAGGACTATTATGAGTTCTGTCCATCATTTGGTGGTAGGTAAAATTACTGCAATAAAATTATGCTTATTAAATGCTTTCCCCAAATCACTTTTCACAATTTTTTTTCAAGAGTAATATTATCAGTTATCGTATCGGTATCGGCCACAACAAACCAATAAATATCGGTTATCGTTATCGGCCCTAAAATTCCATATCGGTGCATCTCTAGTTTGTACAGGTTACACTACATTAATGCAGAGACCAATGCTAATGTTAGACTGAATGTAAGGTCATGGCTGGGAACAAGTGGTTGACGTGTTGTTGAGAACTGAAGGGTTGGCTTAATAGACAGGTATTGCACAAACACAAAATGGTAATCTTTTTGTTTTTAAATGTGAGGAGGAGTAAATTCGAGCCTGTTAGAGGTTGTGTGACGCGGGAAGATGGGGTGATCAGTGGCTCTGTGAAACCACAGTGGCCACAGGACATGATAATAACAACAACAGCCAAGCGAGCCACA
Organism: Alosa alosa; assembly: GCF_017589495.1. Taxonomy (NCBI): domain Eukaryota; kingdom Metazoa; phylum Chordata; class Actinopteri; order Clupeiformes; family Clupeidae; genus Alosa; species Alosa alosa. Next base: position 6,935,129 of record NC_063198.1, read on the forward strand.
CTTGTCTTCCCTGGTCTCAGCATGTGGTTTTCCAGGTATGTTATTCCTCTTGAACTGGCCGGAGGGGGCAAGCTGTTTATGGTCTTGCCTGTAATTGCTCAGTTGGTGTGGCCGCACACATGTGGGTTGCACACACACACACACACACACACACACACACACACACACACACACACACACACACACACACACACATACACCACACTCATACAGGTATCACTTCAACCACACACACAAACACCATTCAAATGAAGGTGTTCATTCAACCACAGACACACACACATTGACACACACTCACAGACACACACGCGCACACACACACACACACACACACACACACACACACACACACAGACACACGCAGAAACACACAGATACAGACAGATACAGACACAAATAAACTGACACACACACACACACACACACACACAGACACATGCAGAAACACACAGATACAGACACAAATAAACTGACGGACACACACACTCAGATGCACACACACACAGAGAGACCCGAGGCACTGAGGCATTAATTTGGAAACTGATGCAGGAACCGAATGATAATGACTATTAAGGTGATTTCATGTTGAGAGAGGGGGGAGGAAGGAAGGAGGAGTGCAGATAGATTAAGAGGCAGCCCTATTCAGCCCTGCAGTCACTTTTTACACCCTCCACAGCTGCATTACCAAGGTAATTGTGCATGCATTTGTACCTGTGTGTATGTATGCGTGCGGTTTGTGTATTTTTGTTTAGAGACACAGAGAGAGACAGAAAGAGACAAATAAGAGAGAGGGAGAGAAAGAGAGAATATGCATGTGCCTTTGTTTAGATTGTAGCGTTTAGAGAAGCAGACATGCCCTACAGTGTGTGCGGCAGGAGAGATCGATAGAGCGGTGTGGTTCAAACCCCATGTGAGGGCTTCCCTCTGCTGCCGTCTCTGCTCCTCCTGCTGCTCCTGCTGCAGGGCAACACAGCCTGGAAGTGTGTTAGCTCACTGATGCAGCGCCACAGTCTGCAATGTGTTCTCAAATCACATCCAACTGTGTTAAGTGGCCTATTAGGCCTACTCTCTCTTCACCTGTATGCATTATGAAGGTATGTGTGTGAATGTGTGGAAAAGCTGATTTAATTTCGGTCGTTTTTCTTTGTGCTCTCACAGAGCTGTAACAGAACTGGTCATTTGAGATGACTGTATCCTTTGTGTTCCTTGTAGTACTGTTTTGCATAGCTCACGAGATAATAACCTCATGCATTGTGAGTGGCCACGCCTGCTTGTTTATGAGACTTGAACCCTAACCCTAAATCTGACCCCTTGGCCACACCTCCTCTGGGACCAACTTGTCACTAAGAAGCTTTTTAAAAAGCCTTCTGCCCTGTAAAGAAAAAAATTCCTGTCACGCTTGTTTTTGTAGAAAGCACCAGACATCTAATCCCTACTGCCGTTGAAATGACTCAGATGACAAACCCTCAGAGTTGACAGTGGCTTTTTGCTCTTACATCTAACACCAGTGTTTACTATAATGCTGCTGACTGCGCGGCCCTAAGCTAATGCTATTGAATAAAGACCTTGAGTGTGATCTATAATCTTTTGTTATCCCTGAACTCCAATGATGAATCATAAATCAGCATTATGATCCCCAAGGGTGGACCATGCTGCCATAGTACTGGACAGACAGAGCAGAGAGTGGAGTGTTTATTGGATATGTGGCTCAGCACTCTAAGCAGTCAGACAATCCATCACTGGATGTATTAGCAAGAAGAAGCAGTGGTAAGAAATGTGATATTCTGCTGAAGTTGGTGATACATTATAACTTTATGAGCAATCTTGCTTGGAAACCACATAACTGGTTCTCTGTGTTCTGATTAGATGATCTTGGTTATTTGCAGACTGATAAAAAGTTCTCCAGAAAAACAATGTCTGTCTTGAGAATGTGTGAATGTGTCACAATACTGAGGAACATTGCCAAAAAGTTGCCTTGTACATCATTAACTTTAGTGTCTCTTTAATGGAATGTATAGACATTTCTAGAATTGTATAATGGGGATAACTTTAGTACAATGTTGTAACGAGAATTTGAGAAAACTGAAATGCAATAGATATTTGAGTTTACTCAGCTTTTGATTACAGTTGTTGGCTTTTAGATTTCAAGTTTACTGTAAACAAGTTCTGCCAACTTGGAATTTCTTGTTCAACATTATGTAGATATGCTTACAGTACCTGTGGTTTTCCCAGGCAGTTGGCCATTCAAGCAACAACCATCACTTGACATAGCAGCTTTAAGAAGGTTGCGATAAGAATGTTATTATCTCAGGTACCTCTTGGCAGACATTTCTATAATTCTGTGATGAGAATATCTCCATTAGAACGTTTCAACTGGTGTCAGTCAAGAGTGGTCTGAAGATAAAGCTGTTTGCCTCAGGGAACCTTGGGCAATGTTGACTTTGTTGTTGAAGGTTGATGAGCTTTTCCTGAGCAAGTTAAGCAGGTGTGTGATGCTTGGTGATATGAATGGGGAACAAGATATCACGGATGTCCTGTTTGGCCTGGAGGAAAGCAGAGAGGCAGTTAGTCAGTTAGGTAGATAGTTATAGACCAGATATTTCTTAACTTGGTGAAAGGCAAGGTGCCATGCGTGTGAAAAGGGTTAGTAGATGAATTTGAGATGTTTCACTTGTGAATATTTGAAACAGATTTTTCATTTGACTTTTAGGGCATCTTACATACATTTGCATCTAATCTGTCATTCGTTTTATTCAGTTGATTTCCAAGGAACTAACTAGCATAGGCTAACTCTTCATACAAATTGTTCTAACAATGGAAAGTGCTGGCTGTCTTCATGTACATCAAGGCAGAAGCAGCAATCACCTCTGTTGGAATCCTTTACAAATGTATCACTCCACATCACCCTACACTCCAATTTAACCCTCAACTTTTAGTAATAGGTCACAAATGCAAAATGCATGACAAACCACTATGAGCATTTGCAAAGTTAATGACAGAATCATAACCAAGCTGCTCAGTGTGCGTTCAGCTGTGGACATGCATACAACACAGCAAAAAACAAGTGTTGTTTTGAACTGAACTGAACAGAAGATGCAAGATGACAGAGGAGAGATGGGTATCCTTGACCTGTTTGTGGCAGTGGCCAGTCACCTGTGAAAAAGAATGACAGTTGACATGTATCTCCTGCTGCTGCTGTTGTGAATGGACGTTTTCAGACTGGAATAAGCCTTTTTCACTATAATCCATTTGAGACTCTCTTACAAGATTTATGACAGAATTGGACAGATGTTGTAACTCATCTGCAAAACTGGACAGATGTTGCTACTCAGCAGTAAAAATAGTAACAACATCAACAACAGCAAAGTGAAAGTTTATGATTTGTTAGAAAAGAAGGTTTTTTTAAGGCCTGCTAGAGGCCGAAACATGAGCAGCAAGCAGTGTGAGTTTGAAATCATTTTGACAAAGATAGACTGGTTATGTTTGACATAGCATGCTGCACGTGTTGTTTTAAAATACCTCATTAAAAATGTATGAGGCAAATACATTGCACTAAATGTGCATCATGCCTGAATGCCAACATCATTCTGCATTTATAATTGCAATGTAGCTATCTGACAATCAAGCCAGATTTATTCATACTTGGCTCTGTTCTTATTTCAAGCTACTTGGTGTGAGCATGTACATGAAAATAAATGTAGGCCTCCAACCTTATTTCATATCTGTGGTCTTATATGGGTCTGGTTTTAAAATCTTCCTTTAGTTTGACTTGTCTTTGTGTTGCTGTGAATCACATCAGGTGCGAGGAGAAGCTTGGCAATAGGGTGTTATTTGCATGATGATGGAGTGCTCTAGTGAAAACAAGATTACACGTGCGATTATGAAATTTCCTTTTTTCCACATCGCTCATCTACCATACTGTCAGGGAGCAGGGAGCATTGTGCAGCCCTAATTTATATGCTCTCATTTGAAAGCCCAGAGCCCCACACAGCAAAGTGCTCCTTAAAGGTTCTCTCTCTCTCTCTCTCTCTCTCTCTCTCTTTTTTTTTTTTATTCATCTTTCATCTCCATCTCTCATTTCTCCCTTGCCTCCCCTTCTCTCTCTCACTCTCACTCTCACTATCATTCTCTGTCTCTCCTCCTCTTCTCTCTCTCACTATTATTCTCCCTCTCTCTCACTATCATTCTCTCTGTCTCTCCTCCCCTTCTCTCTCTCTCTCACTATCATTCTCCCTCTCTGTCTCTCTATCATTCTCCGTCTCTCCTACCCTTCTTTCTCTCTCTCACTCTCTTCTCTCACTCTCTCTCACTATCATTCTCTCTGTCTTTCCTACCCTTCTCTCTCCTCTCTCTCTATCATTCTCCCCTCTCTCTCTCTATCATTCTCTCTGTCTCTCCTCCCCTTCTCCCCTTTTCTCTTTGTCTGTCTCTTTGGACCCCCGCGGTGATGCTAAGAGAGGCCATTCATGGAGCTCAGCTCATGCATATGATATTTAAACCCAGCAGCTCCAGATTTTTCCCTCCCATTTTTTTTTTTTTGTAGTGGGTGGGGTGGGCAGGGGTGGGATGGCGTTCTGTCCCCAGCAAATCCGAACACCCACAATGCCGCTGGGAGCTTATTCGGGGGAGGGGGGGGGGGAAATGTAGAAAAGGCGACAGACATTCGCTGGTCACCAAGTCCCTTCTGCTCGGTGGCATCTGTGTAACGCACACACACGCACACAGAGACATGCTGCTCGTCACGCTTTGCAGCCTTTTCCACGACACTCATCACCATTTCGGACCAGGGCCCTGCACAAATCTGTGGCAGGACGGACATCTTAATGGGGTGGTGTTTGGCAGCCGGGGCTGCCCGCAGGGCACTCTCCCTTCACCCCCTGCTATGCAGTGGAACAGCAGGCCGTGACTGTACACTAAACTGCCCCCCCTCTCTCCATGTTCTTTCCAAATAATGTCTTTTTATCTCATTTTTAATGGATGGGATTGTGATGTCGTATGGGAGTCACACAGATGTAGTGACAACATGGCAGAAGAAATAGTGTCAAGGGCATCATGTGAGATTAGTGATATACAACGTCAAGGATGTCATACGAGATTAATGGTATTCAGTTACAGACAAAGCCTTTACCGTTTTTTAAGCATCCCGTCTGTTTCAAGAGGAAAACAATGGTTTAAGTGTTCTGTATCAGTAGGTCATATAATTAAATAAAGAAGTATTCAAAATAATAAAGACAGAAAATATTTAGAGTGTCTGTCTTCAGGTGGTGTTGTTGTTGTTGTTGTTTTCAATAAGACTCCTAGACTTCAAGGTTGAGTTGGGGTCATGGCCTTAATCCTGTGACCCTTTGATCGGTGACGTGGCCAATGTTTTGAGGAAGGAATTATGGAACTCACACTTAAAGGTTTTGACAGCTTAATCACAAGCACATTTTGGCCAAACGCTCTTTATGTAAAACCCTGTGATCTAATAACAACTAAACAATTGTGTGTGTGTGTGTGTGTGTGTGTGTGTGTTTGAAAGTGTTTGTTTCTTGTGTGTTTTTTGTGTGTGTGTGTGTGTGTGTGTGAACAACCATCATATACAGTATCATACCATTCACTATGTTGAATGACCACCATGTTTTTCACTAGTGCACTATTCAATGAATGGGTGGATGTTCCGAACACAGGGTGGGTCCATACACCAAAGAGAACCGAAGGCCAAAGGAAACTGTCCACCTGCTCTGTTTCCAAACTCCAGCCTGACTTTCAGGAAGCTGGTTGGGCCGGGCTGTGGGCGGGGCTGGGCGGTGTGAATGGGGCGGGCATGACAGGGGTGTGTGAGCTGCCCTGCTGTGTGTTTGTCTAATGAAAGGGAATGCTAACACTGCACTCCTGCCCCCGTCCGCGTGGCATGTCATCTGTGGTCAAGCTCGTCAGCTGTTGGTGCGGTGGGGCTGCAGACAGCTGCTGCTCATCCCAATCTTGTCTGGATGTACCCTCTTTCTCGCCCACTCGCTTTCTCTCTCTCTCTGTCTCTTTCCCTCTCTCTATCTCTCTCTCTATCTCTCTCTCTGTGTCTCTCTCCCTCCCTCTCTCTCTTTCTCCCTTTGCCTCTCTCTCTCTATCTCTCTCTCTTTATCTCTCTCTCTGTGTCTCTCTCCCCTCTCTCTCTCTCTCTCTCTCTCTCTCTCTCTCTCTCTCTCTCTCTCTCTTGCTCCCCGATGGGACAACTCCCACTTTCAGGCAATTAATTTCCCAGCCTGTTTGTGTGGGGTAATTGCTGTCATATTAGGAAAACTCACCCGGGATGCAGAGACATGATGATCTTGGCAGTAGGGGCGTGCCACACGCCCCTTCCAAAGTATTCTCAGCAGACCAAATTCACATGAATATAGATCACTCTCTAGATTTGTGCAGTGAAGGCAGTCTCATGCTATTTAGATTTAGGCGATATTTGACAAGATGGATTTGACTTGTGCTGTGGTAGCCTGCGGTATCTTCTGCCAGTCTGTTAATGACGTGAGCGGGGCAGTTTTCATTGCTTTTTTCATCTGAGAGGCATCACCATTATACTCCCACAGAAAACACTCTCTAGGGATGAGACTCCACCTACTGGCCATGGGGGCATAAAACTACATTCACTGGAGGACCCGCCAGAGTTCTCTGATGAGCTAAGAACAACTTGCAATTGTTGCCTTTCCATGCAGGCAAAGCAATGGAAAAAAGTCAAACAAAAACAGAACCCAAACAGACTGAACACAATGGCCGCTTAAGGGTGACGGCTCAAGGGTCAGGCTCTCGGGGGAAAATAAACCATTGCCTCAGCGGAGCGCATGATACAGAGAAGCCTGACGGTGACGCCATCAGGGGGGTACCAGTGACAGCATGGCAGTGAGCTCATTGCGCTGACCATCGCCAGGTCCGAACGCCATGCATCTCGGTCCCCATCTCCAGCCACAGGCGCGTCGGACAGCAGGATGAGGTCTTTCAGCACAGCGAGGCTAGCCACAGGCTTCTATAGGTCTATCTTGATTGAAAAGCTGAGTTCAACGCAAAGAAGATCCAGCGTGAATTACGTGTTGTATATCCATAAGCAAGATCAGGGCTCAACCAAGCACAGAGAGAAACGCTCAAGGGTTTCAGTTTTAGTCTCTCTCTCTCTCTCTCTCTCTCTCTCTCTCTCACACACACACACACACACGCACACACACACACACACACACACACACACACACACACACACACACACACACACACTCTTACTATTTATAAATATATAAACTCTGCACACCGGGATCACGGCACAGACAGAATCTCTCCAGCTTCTCTGTCTGTAGCTTGTTATTGACATTCTGATTCCTTTTCTTTGTTTACTCTTTGTTGAGGGGGAATACTCTCTCCTGCTGTCCCGGGGGAAATGTTCCCTCACAGGCCCGTGCTTGCTTCCTGCGCTCAGTGTTTCAGTTGGAGGCCCTGAAGGGCTGGGATATCAGCTGTGCACATCTCCTCCTCTGCAGGCCATGCATGTTACCTGCGTTTGACTCCTACACACACACACACACACACACACACACACACACACACACAGAAACACAAACACACACACACAGAAACACACACACACACACACACACACACTCCCTCGCTCCAGCTCCCACTGCTGCTGACTCGGAGCAAACCGCCCGACTGCAGGGTGGCATCGGGGCACAGTGCGGCCTATTTGTTTTGGCCTGCGGCGCGCACACTCGCTCCTGCTCTGGTGTGTCTCCTCGTGGGAGCCAGTGCCAAGAGGAGCCGCCATGTATGGCTTCATCTATTATTAAAGACAACAGACCCCTTCCTCCTCACCTGACCTCACACTCATGAGATTAGGGTCAGGATGCTCCGTTTCCCATTCATGAGAGAGGGAGAGAGGGAGAGAGAGAGAGAAAGAGAGTGTGTTGTAGAGAGATTGGGGGGAGGAAATGGGGTCTCCTCTAGTGAACAACTGGAAGAAGATCTTATAGATCTTGTGTCATAAAGATGTTGCGCTTGGACTATAAAACAAATAAACCAGGAGAAAGCCATCTAATAGTTTAGACATCTACACACACAAACTACTTGTGTCACTCTGCTTAGGACATTTAGGGACGCTTTCACATAGGAGTCCTAGACTGAAAGAAAAATTTAGCTTATTTGAAAAATAAGCTTTTAGTCTAGGAATAGACTCAAACCATATATGGGGAAACTGTGTAATGTAGTGTAACTCATGATGCCTGATAATAATGATGTGGGAATAGGACTCAATAGGTCTTCATATTCAGTGCTATCTTATCGTCTCATATCTGCTTTCATGGCATATCTTTTATGTGCCTATTCAATAGCATTACCACTTCACTTCATCTCAACTGAGAGCATGTTTGAACACTGCAGAGAATACCTTCTACATCAAGCTACACAATTGTATTACACTAATTATGTTACTCCTCAGAGTATTTTGAACACATGGCCAGACAATGAGTCTCTCTCTCTCTCTCTCTCTCTCTCTCTCTCTCTCTTGATTGTATCTTCATCTGTGTCTGTGCCTATGTGTGTCTGTTTTGTGGTTTCCTTGGTTAGCCTTATTACAGCTGTGGCAGTGGAGGCATAATGTGGTTAGCAGCTCTCAGAATTCCCTCAGTGCATTTTGACCTCTGATCCTGTCACCATTAAATAAAGTGCATGAGTGCCAGGGCCAGATTTACCCCAGTGGATGGCTATTTTAGCCCAGGGTCGGCCCTTCGCCTGGAATGGCTGGAGGGTTGCAGTATAGACAAGTGCTCTTTATACATGGGAAATAACGGCACCCTCATACCCTTATCGCCGCAGTCTGTTGTGTTTCATAATAATGCACCCGTGGTGGCATCTGTGGGACAATGCTGGGCTTGTGTTCCCCACAGCTGTGGATGTCATGGTTGGTGTAACTTATGCTTCTGAATGACTGACCTGTATTTGAGTGTGTGTGTGTGTGTGTTTGTGTGGTGTGTGTATGTGTGTGTGATGAGAGAGTGTTTTTGAGTGTGTGTGTGTGTGTGTGTGACTGTGCGCGCATGTGTGTACAAAAGTGAGTGTGCTTGTTCCTGAGTATGCGCTAGTGCTCGGTCGGCTCGATCGTGCGTGCGTGCGTGCGTGCTGAGGGATCTGTGCCATGGTGTGACTCCGCTGTCACCCGGTAGCCTCCTCACCCCCTAGAGCTGTTCATCCTCTCCCTAGCCCCATCGATTGGCCCATTTTCATAGAGAGCAAAGCACCATTGATTAATTCCTCTGCCATGGCCTATTGAAATTGAATTCTGTTCCATTTCATCCAGTCGGGCTCTCTCGCTAGGCTAACTCTTCGCTAGAAGTCGATGGCACGCACTTGCTCTATGTCATTTCATCATATAATGATCTGACTCGTCCTTTCTGTCTGGGTGGGATGAGAGAATGAGAGAATGCCTTTGCTCTACATACTTTGTGGTCACATTCTGTTTCTTCTGTGTGACTTGTTTTGTTGTTGTGCAGAAGGAGTTAAGCTCACCAAACTTGGAGAATCTAAATAGGCACAACTCGGTAGCGGGATATTGTTTCCAGATGAGACAATTCTGAAAGGGAGAGTCGGGAAAACAGATGTGGCTCAATTGTTCTCATTGTTTTTCTCTCTTTGCTGTGTATTTGGACTGTGAGCTTTCGCAGTCAATTTCAGTGCACATGTGGTTTCAAGTCACTGTTAAATATGACGGAGACATTGTTCCACTCCACACACACTGCGAGTTTTCCAGAGTGTTGCTCTTTAGTCGTGGACGTCATGTGTCACCCTGAATTCATGGCAGGTCAGAATAAAAAAGGGCCTATTTTAAGTGTTCCTGTGAAATAGTATGGGTGTGGAGATGTCTGCTGTCTGTAGGAAACTACACCCCTTTCACACACACTGAGAAAGTGACCTTCAGATCCTCACTCACATGGGGCTGAAAAGCAACAATATCACACACTTCAATTTTAACAACCAATGGCAAAATATACAGTCAGTGCTATGGAGAAACCATGCATACACACTCACAACTTTTGTAATGAATTACTTCATAGACTCTCAGAGGTCTGGAAAAGGCAGTGTTTCTAAGTGGAAGTCTGTTTACGAGTGGAGAGCTTCTTGTGAAAAAAATTAAACAAAACCACTAGTCTGGGAGCCAGAAAGAAACCACAGTGTTTGTTTATGGAGAGGCAGGGAAGGGACGGGCTGTTGCTGCATGCGTGTGTGTGTGTGGACGCAATTGTTTTCATACATGTCCTTTGTGTTGGTGTGTGTGTGTATGTGTGTACCTTTGTGTGTTTGTGTGTGTGTGTGTGTGTGTGTGATGGCAGACTGGGTCTGTCTGGGGTTGACTGGGTGTGTGTGTGTGTGTGTGCATGTGTGTGTGTGTGTGTGCATGTGTGTGCGTGTGTGTGTGTGTGTGTGTGTGTGTGTGTGTGTCTACTGCTCTGGGCCCAGCCCTCTTCTATTCTCCCTGGCTCCGACTGTGGGGACGTCTTGGACGGAGGCCCGCCAAGAAAAGTGTGAGCGCAGCCTCTGGCGTCTGAAGCAGGGCTCCAGTGGCGCACTACTGCTCTCCGAGCTTACATCAGCCTGCCTCTGAGACAGACAAGAAAGAGAGAGAGAGAGAGAGAGAGGAGAAGAAGAAGAGAGGAGAGTGCACGGGCTTTGCTCTGCTCTGCTGTGCTGGTCTGTGATAAGCTAAGCTCCTGAGGGGATACAGTAGTAGCAGCAACCATGGCTCTGGGGATGATGTGCGGCGTGGACCTGCTGGCCGGCACCGGCCAGTGTGTGTGGACGGTGGCCGAGCAGGTGCTGAGGAGGTGCTACGCCCGGGGCCTGGAGCCGTGCAGGAGGTTCCTGCAGACGTGGTGCCGCCTCGGGGACGCCTACCAGGTACGGCTTTTTACCCCTCGCCAGCCAGGGGCCAGGGATCTACTCATTGAAACATTACTGTAACTGCAGGGACTGAGCGATGGAAGAATCCATCCTTCGGTTTTGGATGGAAGGTTTAGAGGAGGGGAATGGGAGTATTGATTTCCTTTCCTGCACTCTGATGGAGCTGGAGGAGGTGGCTGGTGGTAGGAGCACATGCAGCTGGGGCTCCTCACTGTGTGCTTCCAGGCTGTTTTTCTGTTTTGTCTGCATACAGCACCACCTGCTGTTGTGTCTCCATTATCCGTTCATTCTCAGCACAATAGCTGTTAAAGCAGTAGTACTTATAGGCTTATCATGTTGTTAAATGTGGAGACAATAAGGGGATGACGGGGGAGAGTAGGCTTTTGAACATCTGCTTCAATGCTCTCTCTCTTTCTTTCTCTTTCTCTCTCTCTCTACATTTTTGGCTATAGGGTACTGGCCTCAGATCCCTAAATATGATAGTGTTTGAGCCTTGATGTGCCTCATTAACCTGTTCTTCTTGGTGATGCTGTAACTACCTCCCAGTCAGCGTTTGGCAAATGGATTTGAATTGAGCCATCAGATTAACTAGATCACATTAACTGTGCACTACATGGAGGCCTAGAAAGCTACTATGTGGAACTAGGCCACAAATGTCAGAAGTGTGACGTTAATTGATTGATGGCATGTTCAATGACTGATTGCTCCTCTCTGGGGGCACCTCAGGTTGGAGACTGAGGTAGACCGGGTCAGCGCCGGCTTTTATTCCTGTACCTGCTGTGCATCACTCCCACGTGTTTGGGACAGGGTGCGTGATAGGAGCCATATGGAATTCGTCGGGAGACAGTGCAGACAGCCGTTTGATCTTTTGCACACGCATACCAGTAAGCAGTACACTTCAGATAACAGGTCTGTTTTCAGTCACCTCAGGGCTCAGGGTATGAAAATGTATCTTATTGCTCGGATTCTTATTTAATAGGTCAGCTCAGTACTAACCCAAGAGACACTTCAGAGATACTTGTATTCCAGGTTGTAGAGAGGCTCTTATAATGGCTATAATGCTTTCGTTCACTGTATATTTTGTTTAAAGACACAAACCTTTCAGTTATCTTTCACATGTATTTGTATGTATGGGAGGCCTAAGCATGAACTGGCCCCACATTTAATGCGGCTACCAGGTCACTCCACCAGGCCGCCTGGAGCATTTGGGTGGGGAGCCGCTGTGAGCAGGCAGGCAGGTCACTGGCCCAGAGGTCACGTGAAGGGGGCTTTTGTTTGAAGTTCCTGCCCCTGAGGTAGGGCTACAGGGAGGTGGGGTGGGGGGGGTGACCCTTCTGCCATGCCCATTACGCATCACACCCCCCCCCACACACACACACACACACACACACACACACACACACACACACCACACACACACACACTACCACACACCACCCCTCCCTATTCAGCATGGGCAGCTAGTTTCTCTCAAAAGCAAGGGACTCATGCGTACAGGAATGGCTCCCCCTAATCTTTCTCTTTACGTTACTAGCTTTTGAAAAAAAAAAGGCTTGCACAGCTGGGGTGCTGCTGAATTTGTGGTTTGGTGTGTAGGGCTGCTGATAGTCTTTAAGTATGAATTTGCATGCCAGTAGAAAACATGTTAATGGTTGTATCACATTGAACCTTATCTTTACCCTTTCTCCACGTGACCATCCTGGCTTAACGAAAATAATGCCCATGGCCTGCTACAGTAAAACAAAATATGATAGTGTGTGGGTTGGGGGCGGTCACAACTTTACTAACATTTATGCAATCAGATATAAAAACAAAGCAAACAAAAAAAAAATTGTGACATTGTATTTATTGATTTTATTTCTACCCGGTCATTCAAAACAGATTGAAATTGTATAGAAACAACATTTTACTTGGTGAGTAATTAAGTAATCCTGCAGTGATGTATTTAATAATATACTTGTAATAAATGCCGAAGTTGTATGTAAGAAGTGGATAACCTGGTACTCCATGTAGTAGTGTTGGTGTGAATGTGCATATTTTGATGTCATCAGGCCAGAACAATGCAGCATTGATAATTGTCCCTCTCTCAGAACTGTGCGCACCACCCCACAATCCTTTAAAAGGTTACTATAGTGACTAATCCCTTCTTAGACAATGGAGCTAGTATAATTAACAGCTACAATAATTCTCTCTATTTAGACGGATTACGCACAATCCTGTGTTGTTTTATGAGGTAGACACTTATATTTTCAACCACCTCTTCAAAGCAGTCAAGTACAACTTCTCTTTTGTGCTAGTTTGAATCCACTCTTCTAATTTAGATTTTTTTCCCCCTCTCAGTTTCTGAGTATGGAACAGCGCATTACTTGCTTTTGATGTCAAATAATACGGTTTGATGGATTAAGGGGTGTTTGGGCTACTGGTGACAAGCATTTCCATGTGTGTTGATTAACCAAGAGTTCAATAACAATCTCTATTGATCAATTGGGTTATTCAACTCATTTGTTCTCCATCCTCAAGTAAATGAGGTTCAAAATGGATTGCAGATGGTAAAGGATCCATCACTAAATCACCTCTTAACAACAAAGTTATTTAGTTATATGTTAGTTAACAAATTGATTGATTGAATACATTTTTAGTAAAAGCATAAAGTTGTTACATGGTCTTTCTACAAGAGCCTGAATTGTCATCATTGCGTGACAATTTGTCTTCCCCATGAAAACAATATGCCACAATTTAGCAATAACTTTGTACAAGTAATAGAGTGTGGCCATTGTGTCATACTTGAATTCCAAACAGGAAGTGTAAAATGCTTTGTAGTGGTGCGTGGTTTCGGCAAGAGGACTATGGCGTCCGACCTAAGGACCTCTGATGTGCATCAGCTCCATGGCTCTCTGAGGTTCCTCTCCTCCTAATAGACTGCTTCACTTTCCACCAGTCTGGCCAGAGCAGAGCAGTAATAAACCACATGCTTTATTGTGTTGAGTCACACAGATGGAAATCCCATGTATCCTGCCATCACAATTCTTAGTCAAGTCCAAACAAAGCAATTAGCAATGACATTTATTTAGAGCTGGTATTCTTTAGGATTTACATTATTCGCATTACTCATTATTTGATTATATGATCAACTCCATCTAAGCATTTAGTTTTAACTTTTTTTTTTCAGATTTATTCATATATTTGTTTTTGCCGAAGAAAACAAAGCCGGATGATACAAATCCCTCTATGTTGCTAGAGATAGCAGGAATAAACCCAACTCATCAGCTTGTTGTGTCACTGAAGGGCATCTTATTTAAAGGAAGGACATTAGGGGGCATCTGTAATGCAAGATTACTGTTGTCAACTGCTGACATCTTTGTTTCATACCTTCATCCACTCTCCCATTAAATGGGAATCCTGTTTGTCAGTTGCATAGTCTTCACTCAGTCATGGTGGTTGCTGAAAGGCCATACAATGGTAGCTTCAGTAGATTAGGTCTTTCTCCTGTAGGAGTCATAAAGCACTTAAGGTTCGATTGATGCATGGGGTCTTAGCTCTTCTTTGACAGATAGCTGGACCACCGTTCGCTGTGATGAGCGAGGATGCTGCTTTGTCGCTAAGCCATCTCCTCTCTTCTCTCTGTAGATGACTGAGGGGCGACTCGGTCAGGTGCGTCTCTTGGACGACAGACAGTTGGAACTCTTGGTCCAGGTAGAGTCTTGTTTTCATCTTCTGTGCAAACTTTCTTTTGATTCACAAGTGATTCATTAGATTAACGTTCTGATCAGAGATAAGCTAATTTGTATGACACCCTGTTATGTTTTTAACAAGAGGCAATGGGTAACTAAATTAATTGCTTAGTTTTTTTACTGATACAAGATTGACATTTTACGCATTGGATGTTTTTTTTTTTTCATATTTTCCCTCTCTTTCATGGAATGCTGATACGTTGTCTTTCTAATTGTCTTAGCCTAAGCTGTTGTCCCGTGACCTCCTGGATTTGGTTGCCTCACATTTCAACCTCAAAGAGAAGGAATACTTTGGGATATCCTTCACTGATGAGACGTAAGTGACGATTTTTGACAAGTGTATGGTTCATATTATTCACATTTTTTTGAAACTTCAAGGCTCAAGGATCTTTTGCAAGAAGTATGTTTTTGTTATTATGAATGAGTGCACTGCGTTATAAAAACTTTTCACAGGAAAATAATCCTTTTACTTAATGAAGTCTTTTAAACTCATTAAATACAAGACACAATGAGCAAAAACCATCATTAAACAGTCATTAAATCCAAATGTAATTCTTTGCCATTACTACATAGGCCAAAATTGTTAACTCTGTGAAGCATAGGTGATTTAATAAAATGGCCGTTTAATTTAGGTTGTGTGCTGCTGTGGTTGTACTACTCTGTTGTATAACCTTTTAATTTTATTTAATAGGGGTCAAAGTAATTGGCTTCAGTTGGACAGGAGAGTACTGGAGCATAATTTCTCCAAAAAGACTGGCCCTTTGGAGCTAAAGTTCCTTGTGAGGTGAGTGATATAGCCTCATTCTGTCTCTCTGCATTGCATATTATTTATCAGTCAAACTGCCTTATCCAACAATGCTTATTCAAGTGGTGAGCTCATTCTCGTAAATGTTTGTGCATGTAACGAGTAACCATTAGAGGGCACTATTGAGCCAGATTTCACCTCTATTAAAGTTGTCTATGTACAGTTGGCATATAACAGGACATTGTGTTAGTGTTTAAGCATTATTAGTTAGTTAGTGTTGCTTTGATCTTGATATGACATTCTTCACTTTTTTAGGTTTTACATTGAGAATATAACATTTCTGAAGGACACTACAACTGTGGAACTGTTTTTCCTGAATGCCAAGTCCTGTGTCTTCAATGTAAGTGGACAAAACATTTCAGACCATGTGCCTTGTTTCATGTGCTGTCTCAGCATTGCATTGCAACGCAGTATGAGAGAGTGGAGAAATGACTAATGGTCTATAAATCATGGCCACTAACTGTACTGAGCTGTTTGTGAGGAGGCAGGGGATCTCCCCAAGAACCCCCCCTGGCTAAAGTTTAGGAGAGGCTTCTGGAACTTTAAAGGCAAAGCAGTGTGCCTCCAGATGTCAGCATCTTAAACAAGCATGTCGGGCCAAAAACACAGTTGGCGGCCATGAAGCTGCTTTTGTGCACGAGGCATTTGCCGAGCCGTTCCGCTAAGCAACGGCACAAGTTCGGCTGGCCCCTCTCCAGCCTCCTCCTTTGAAACACTTAAGCCAGAATTATTCCAGCACAGAGAGGGCCTGTTTCTCACTTTTTGACTTCAGTCAGCACTTCACCCCTGCTGCATTCGTTGGCTGTTTGTAGACAAAGAACTTGTTGCTGTAAGTGAAGTGAACAGGGCCTGTTTTAGTCATGAAATCTTAAAAAATGATGGATATACTCCTTTGTTTCTTTGCCTCTGTGTAATGTTGTGAGGAAGAACAATGTGGCGATTCACCTCCTCTCCCCCGTGCTCTGAGACCTGTGAGACATCTCAACTCACGGCTCAGTGTGTCCAGTGGGAGCCCATCTGCAAAGCCTCATTGTTTTGGGTCAAATATTGAGGCGAGTTTGTGTTAATTAAAGGATGGACAGGGAGTGCTGTACCAGAAAAGAAAGGGCTGTGGGTGGGCTGGCTAAGAGGAACAAGACAACAAATGCTGAATATGGAAAACCCATTTAGCTCAGACTTGACTGAAATAACTAATAACTTTAGTTAGTTTAGCTTAGTTTATCGTCCTATTAATTATGCCATGAAACTATAATGAGGATCATTACTAAAAAAAATCCATAGGTTCATGTGTTATGTTTAATCAAAACATTCTACTTTAGTCTCTAATGGCAGGTTAGTAGGCTAGTCTATCTGGTGTCCTTGATCTAAGGTAAGGAAGACAAGGAGGAACTGCGTTGAGCCCCGCTGAAAAAATGCAGATGGTGAGGTCGCGCGGGGTCTGTTCGTCATCCGACATTAGTCCAGATTAACCTGTTAATTAGTGTGACAAATTCATTTTGCTATTATTAAACCTGCCCAAATTAATATTTCATTCGAATTTGAATAGTATTGTTTCCTGATCAGCCAGACCTGGAGCAGGCGCCAGTTTTCGCTTGTTTGTCAGAACATCAAAATCAACCTGCTCTCGACCGTACCATGTTCACAACAGACCTACTCGTGGACACTTTCAAAACTAAAACTGGCAGTGTTTAACTTGTCTCGTTTCACAGTATCTCAGTCAACAAAATAGCATACTTAAGCTTGATTCGTAGGTAACTTACTTGAAATTAAATTGTTTTTAAAAGCTTGTTCGTGATAATAACTTGAGGTTTCAGTTAGGCCGTTTGTCACAACCCGTGTACCAGCAGAGATGGTCTTGCCCACCGTAGTGGAACCTGAGGGTAGCGATCGGCAATTTCCAAAGAGGGGAAGAGTGAACAACTCTGATAGGACACTGGACGGATTAAGGAATATCGACGTTTATGTTGTCTCTCTCTCTCTCTACTTTTGTTTCGTTGCCTTAGGGACTTTTTGAAGTGGAGAGTGACCATGTATTCAAATTAGCGGCATATGCTCTGCAGGTAAGTGTGTCTTTTTTTACACTAGTTTGACAGAGTCGCTCGCTGTGCAGACATGCTCTCTGTAAAGACGTGCTACATTTGAAAAAAAACGCCGAGGCACTAGTCTCCATTGGACAGTCAGTCTTGTTTGTTACAATCAAATGATACTTGTTGTAGGCCTGTTGCTATTTTACGAAATTGTTGTGTAGCTAACAATACATTTCCATTCCCATCGTTCATTTTGTCATCATTTCGACGAAGCCTATCAGCAACAGGTTTTGAAGCAGTGGACGAATTGAATTAGCTACAATGTAACGGAACAGGGTGCATGGAGTCGGGATGTAACTGTTGTGATATTGTATGTGCTCTCGTGATTGGAAGTTAAGCGCCTTATGTGGGCTGCTGCATTGAGTAGTAGGCTACTTTACAGCACAATAGGGGACCGTGTCAAATGTTCACTTGTAGTTTATGTTAACACACAAAGGAAATTCAATATAGATGAAACAGCGTCTAATGTTCAGGTATGTAATAGGCTAACACCGTTTTATTGCTTCAGTAGGCTAACTTACTTTTTTATTGCAATTATTTTAGGAAGCAAATGGGGACTACGTAAGGTAAGACTGATACCTCCATCTTAATGGTCTTTTTTGGGTTAATTGAGTGCGTTCTTATTATGTAGATTGTTGTGACCGCATGCCATTTAAGCCTTTTGGGACCTGCAAATTGTGTTACTACTTAGTGGTAGGCAAGTAGTCGACGTCAACATTTGCATGGCTGTCCTGTCACTGTTGTCAACACAGCAGCTGATTGAAATGAGTTGTTCATCAGCTATAGTGTGACCTCAAGGGTATCCTATGTGTTCGTCCCTGGCATGATTATACCTTTGCTCTACCCTTAAATCACTTTGGTTGATTGCTGATTTTTATTTGACCTTTTTTACTTCCTGTCGTTTTGAATGAAAATGATCTTTACCACAAATTGAATTCTGTGAATTCTCTGATTGTGGATAGCTTACTACAATGATGGTTTTCCTGGTGATGTTGAGCTTTACCCATTACCTGTGTGCCGTTCCTGCTTTGTGCAAGGAACTGTAAAGTGTAAAGTTAGTTTGAAAAAGTGCTTATGTGCTTTAAAGAGAGACCCCGTAGAAGGCTGCGAAGTGCTGTGAGACCTGTTATGTTGGCCCTGACTGATAGGGAGACCCGTGGGGACCTACAAATATACTGCCCCTACACCATCAAAGCAGACCTTTATGGTTTTCTCCCCTGTCTGGTGCCCCCAGAGGTCCCCCCCTGTGCATTATTTGAACACAAAGATTTGTGCACTGTTAGGAGTTGCATGGTGTGTGACCATGTAGAGTTGGCAAGCCCAGTTGGCATGTCACATGTTTTAGGAAGAAGTGCAAAAACCTATGAATAAAAAAGCCTGTGTTGCAGAGGTGGATCAAGTACTCAGTTCCTTTACTTGAGTCAAAATATAGTGTTTTCTTTTTAATGTATTGTAATGTAATGTTTATTTTGTCAGTAATGTGGTGTCAATGACACTCTGAAACGAAAGTAAAAACTTCGGTAGGTCGCTAGAACTTGGCCTGACCTTTAGTTTCTTACATTCAACATCAAAAATAATAAATTAAAAACTTTAAATTGTTATTTATTCTCTATTAACAGATCAATTTATATTTTTTTTAGTGTCAGGTGATGGTCTCATTTTATTCCAAATTGGATTTATTTTATTTTTTTAATTATCCGCCGTCATTACCACTGCCAAGTTCAAATTGATTATTAAAGAGTGAAGAAAAGTACTTGAAATTCATGCTTGTATTTCTAATGTAGCTGAGTTAATAGTACAGTATTTGTCTTTCAAATATAGTGAAGTAAAAGTCACAAGTTTCAAGAAATGCTGACTCAAGTAAAGTACAGATATTCAAAAAATGTATTTAAGTACCGGTACTCTATTCAAGTAAATGTACTTAGTTATTGTCTACATGACATGTAAACCCAGTTATGTCAGCTTTGTCTTTTTATTTTCCTAGTGCCTGGATAGTTCTGTTTGAAATATTAACCACAAGTTAATGTTTAACCTGTGTGTACTACAGTGTCACCACAATTATTGCCACCCCTGGCAATGATAAGTGGAACGAGTTATCTTAAGATCTCACCTAAACAGGTGAAAAATCTCAGACAGTGTTATTAAACCCTCACTGGTTGGGAAGGCGGCCTAGTGTGAGAATGTCCTCGTTAGAGCTGATTGAGGATGTAGTCCTTCCTTTTCTCTCTCTTCTTCCTTGTGATATGCCTTGCTTGCCTTTTTTCTGGGTTGGGGTAGTGGATGGGAGGCAGACACTCCAAAAATGGGATAGAGGATGGGCATGCATGAATGTTTGCAAATCCCTTCCATAAACCATCCTCTGCTGTAGACATGGAGGCACTGGGTCCCAGCCCTAAACATGTGAGATTAGGTGTGCAGGAACTGGAATACCCCCCTCCCTCCAGACTATCCTGACAGTTCCTCCAAACAGAGACATCTCCACGTTTGCTAACCAACAGGCGTCAAGCAGGGCAGCGGTGATGTCAACACCCTCTGGTCCAACTCAGACTCCTTGTGCTGCTTGATGCTTACTCCCATTTTTGGAGTGTCTGCCTCCCTTTGTTGAGGAGTAGGGGAATTGTGGAAATGAGTTGAGATACTGTTCCTTGTCTTCTTTAAGGAGGCATTTTAATGACCTGGTGTACAAATGACCTTTGAAGAATAAGCTAGGCTGTCTTACTAGTGTGATATTTACTCTTTATGAATAAAATAGTTGTCCCGTTGTACATTCACCTTACTTCACACACAGTATCCGTATATCCGTATCAGGGTTGGTCGTTAACCCCTGGAAGTTGGCAGAGATTGAAAACACAACTAGCCCTTTGCATCCAGGTAGGGGGAGGGAGGCTGCCGGCTGTGGCACTAAAATAGCTAAACCATTACTGTTCTCCCCTGCACACTTAACAGGGGCGTGTGGTGTGTGGGGAGACAGGAGCTGCCCCCCCCCCACCCCGTCTGCCATAAGATAACACAGACGGCATAATGAGTTCCAGGTTTCTGCCAGGGGTGTCGGGATCTAGGCGTCCCCACCACCACCTACCTACCGTTCTCATAGTCATCCTCAGCCATTTCGCCCGTAATGAACTTTCTTGTGTAATCACAAGTCTGGCGCAAGATGGGAAGAGGGGAAAGTAAATCATTGTCAAGAGGGGAAAGTAAATCATGCAGGAAGAGCGGGGTGAGCAGAGCACTCCCAAACTTGTTCCCTACTTTCCCAGTTTGATAAGCCTGCTGCTTATGAACGAGCATTTTCCAAGGGTGTGTGTTTTTTGCCGTGCGTGGGAGTGTTTGTAGACAGTAGTCATGGCGTCATTGTTTGTTTGCAAGCCCACAGAATCATACATTCACTCAAGTTATATAACGCTTTTTATTATCAATATTATTTAATCTGTGTGCCTGTTCTGTAGTATGTATTTCTTCTACAAAAGTACAAAACATGCTGATCGCTGCCACCACTGCGGGCCGGTGGTCATTGACCATGGCTCATTGGAGATCAGCGTGTTTTGCAAACAACAGACAACAGGCATGCTGTAATTCACATTTGTCATGTGAGGGTCCTCTCTCTGAATGCACCCTCCCTCTCCAGGCTGAGCTGCGTCGCACCTCTCTCTCCTCCCTGCAGGGCCGGCCCCTACACCAGCCCCTGAATAGCTTTTGTCAGCCTCTGCGTTGCGCCGCCCTGCCAAGCAAGCTGCGCTCTCTTTGTTGACCTGTAATTGAAAGGCACTTTACTCTCCCTGCCTGTGTATTGAGTGACTCACGGTTAATATTATCGCAAGACTTTGACAGTGACATACAACACATTATGTCTGGTGAGATAAAGACAACAGGGGCCTCTGTAAAAGTGGATCACTGCAAAAAAAAAAAAAAAAAAACAGTCCTTATCTCCTTCCTGTATCCATGATTTATGGGGTTCTGCTTATGATATTTTTCACATATCTTAATGCTCATAGTGGATAAGGGGATATGGAGAACATACATTCCCTCCTGGTACTGGTTTGAGCTTGTCCTTAGTGCGGAGAGAACAGAGAGTTCGAGACTAGCAGGAAGAAATGGCCTGTATGAACAGGCAAATGTTAATTCCATTAAAGCAGGCACACCTTGTATACTTAGAGGAAGGTATGTGTCTTAAGAAGGAAGAACTGCGATAAGAGGTTAGATAAAAAGCAGAATGTTTCTTTTAGCCAGCATCAACAAACACACAGATAGCAAGGTTTTGTACTGCAGCTTTGACCTTGAAAACCCAACGTTTCTACTTATGCTGTTATGTCATGAAAACAGAAAATATTTTACATAACTTTACGTTTGTGACTAGTGGGCTATATTTCTCTCACCATGATCTATTATTAATCTAGGGCTTGTAGGTCCCCAAGATTAATGGCTGGAAGTATTTTTGGCTGTTAGGTTATGATTATTAAAATCTTCCTGTGCTGGCTTTCATATCCTGTTCGACACGCTCAGTTTTTGATGGATGATCTTGTCTCTTTTTCAGTGATGAACGCACACAAGAGGACCTGAAGAAACTTCCCACCCTACCGACCAAAGTGTTGACAGAACACCCTTCCCTGGCATACTGGTAAGCTGTCCACCATGCATACCACCAGGACTATACTACCAGCATACATTTAGAGCTCCTTTGCAGATGCTGAAGGGCACCTGGCTCCTTGAGCGCATTTGCAGACTCCTCCGACCCCCCCGTCCCCCTTATATAATCCCTCCATTGTAACACCTGGTGTATTACAATGGACACAAGTGCTGAACTGATTCAGGCGCTCGGATGCATCTCCATTTGCCAAGGCCCCGCCTGCAGGTTCTCCTCTAATGTGCCTAATTAATTAAGGGTGTACCCGCATGCTAATGAAGTCTGCCCAGCGGTGCTGGTGGTGCGTGTGCCGGGTGGTGGTGGTGGTGCTGCTGCTGCTGCTGCTGCTGCTGCCTTTGCCACCACCAGCTGGCAGCTGTGTAGAGAGCAGCCCCTTGACAGGAGGGCTTGTCTCCTGTCAGTGCCAGCTTGAATCAGTGCTGTATCAGAGGTGCCTCTTGATGAAAACAAGCAGCTGGGTTGGGATCAATGGGTTCAGCTTTGAGTTACAGAGAGGTCTGTGTGTGTTTGTGAGAGTGTGTGCGTGTGTGCATGTGCGGGCCCATGTCTTAGTATGCGGGCTTGTGTGGTTCGTGTGTCAGACTCAGCACAAGTTTACACATGTGTTTGTGTGTGTGTGTGTCTGTTTGTGTGCCCCTGTGTGCGTGTGCTTGCATATGGCACATATTTGATGGCGCATGTCTACTAACAGCTGAAGAGATGCCATTGCAACAATTCACTCTGTGTGTGTGTTTGTGTGTGTTTGCTGTGTGTATGGGTGTGTGTGTGTGTGTGTGTGTGTGTGTGTGTGTGTGTGTGTGTGTGTGTGTGTTGAGCAGAGAGGGGGTAATGTTGGGTAAGGCCAGCCCGGGTGATTGTGGCAACATATGTGAGATTGACAGCCCAGTTGTCCAGATGGCATTTTGTGCACGGATGCCCCCGGATGTTTCTGAGACTGGCTGTTAAAACAGCCCGTATTTTTTATTTTTTTTACCCCCAAAAAAGCATCAAATTAACACGATAAGCCTCTTACAACTAACTCTGCTTTGGATATGATCTCACCATGTTCTGTCCCCTCTGTTTCACAGCGAGGACAGAGTTATCGAGCACTACAAGAAGCTGAAAGGACTCACCCGTGGACAAGCCATCGTAAAGTAAGTAAGGTCATTCATTTTCTCTGTTCTTTCCCTAGCGGGGAGTGTCGCTCACACACACACACACACACACACACACACACACACACAGTGATAGCTATGTGAGTCCACTCAAGGATGCTGGGTCAATGAGGCTTCGCCATTTAGAACAACGCTCATAAAACTAATTCGGCCCTGTTGTTGGCCTGTCGCTACCAGCAAAGCCTCCATTTGTTTGCTGGGGAGGGGGGGGACCAGTCGCCCCGTCTGCCAAATTGTATCATTAATTAGTGGCTCCGTCAGGCTTGCAGATGGAACCGTCTCCTGCTCCACCGCTTAGCGCGACAGTGCTCCACTTTGTCTGCCTTGCCCATGGGGTTGAGACAAGGTCGTTGGTGGTCTGTGCTGTGTGTCCCTGAGCTGATCAATGGGCTCGCACCCCATCAAGGCCCTTGGAGGAAATCAATGGTGTTACTGATGTAACTGACACAGGCTTGTGAACTACTATAGTTGAAAGCCCATTGGCCCCATAACACTGTCTCTAAGACCAACATTTCACAGTGTCTTACGCCCTTCTCTCTATTCTCTTGAAGGTACTTGGCTTTGGTGCAGTCCTTCCCAAACTATGGAGTGCATTATTATGAAGTGAAGGTAAGAACACAACACAGTCAGCTCTTGATCCTCTTCCCCACCCCAGTAATTTGAAGGGTTAAAAAATCCTTTAAAAAACGTTTTGTTGTCCCTGTATTTGACTAGCAAAACTTTTCCGTTAACACGTAGTGCAGGCAGCCACCCAGAACTCTCTGGGGGACATTTGCTTACCTTGCTTTTTATTTATTTATGTATGTATTTATTTATTTATTTATAAACAACATACAGTCTGAGGAGATCAAACGTTGCCTTTTAAAAGGACTCCCAGTCATAGTTTGTGGATTGGAGGGAGTGGGGTGGAGTCTGCTGAGATCTTTAGATCTTTGTCACACTGCTCGTTAGAGTTGCTAATGCTGCAAGTCTAATGGGATTTAATTGCCCTAGTAATCGCACAGACTGTACCACTTAAAAGAAAAAGTGCCAATGTAGTGAGAAGCTGTGGTGCTACTCTCTCATTTCACTCACTTTCTTTCTCTCTCTCTCTCTCTTTCTTTCTTTCTTTCTTTCTCACTCGCTCTCTCTCTCTCTTTCTCTCTTTCTTTCTCTCTCTCTTTCAGGACAAGCAAGGCCTTCCCTGGTGGCTGGGAGTGAGCTATAAAGGCATCGGCCAGTACGACCAGCAGGACAAGTTGAAACCACGAAAGGTAGGTGGCCCAGCACTCATTAATCAGCCCCCAAGGCTGCGTTGTTTTCTTCTTTTTGGGGGTGTTTTCCCTATTCAGATTCTCTGTGCTGACCCCAAATCCCAAGCCCAGTGGGTTAATGTTTGACCAAACTGTAAATAATGTGTACAAAGCCTTTCTGTGTCCCCATGACTGTAGCTGGGGAAGGTCAGAGAAAGTGGCGTGGGGGGTAAACAAATATGAGGGGGTGAGAATGACTTGTTGGGATCGGTTTTGAAAGTGGGATGAAAAATGGCCCCTTGTGCCAACATGTGCCTGTTGTTATGTATGCAGCTATGCAGCTTATGAGTAATGACCACTAATCAACTGCACACAACGGTGTTTTATCATGTCGAAGGAGACTTGATGGAACGAGATCCATCAAGTCAGACAGGATGGATGTTATGTGCCTCATCTAGGCTATTGCTTCACCACCAGCGTGACTTCACACCTGTATGAAAACCTAATCTGCGGATGTGTATTCAGTCCCCCCAATTGTACATTCCTTCAGTGACTAGTTCCATCCTTTTGTCTGAGCTGCGAGTTAAGAGATGACCCAGTAGGCACACCTCAGCCTGGTCTGGCTAGTGCCATAACACAGCACAACAGAGTAGCACAGGGGTTTCAGAGCTGAGCTCGGACTGGTGCCAGTCTGCCAGCGCAGGACGCAGGGGGAAGCAGAGTTTGCCTGGTGGCACCCCAACTTTGCTTCTCTCTGATAGGGCACACCACATGGAGGGGGGCAGGGGGGTAGTTATTCTCCTCAGTGCCCTTTCTCTCTCTCTCTCTTTCTCTTTCTCTCTATTGCCTGCTTTGTCTCCCTCTCTTCTGCCTACTCTGTCTCCTTCTTTCTCTTTCCCTCTGACCTGTATTCTGTTGCGCTCTCTCTCTCTTTTTCATGTTTTGAAAGAATACAACCCCGTCAGAGAGTGGCCTGTCAGCTGGCCTGTAGTGATTGTGTTTCCTGTCAAGGCTCACGGCCCTTTGTGTTCGGCTGTCCCCCAAACCCAGCCCCCAACCCACTACACACACACACACACACACACACACACACCCCTATCTCCCAGCATGCTCAACTCATTATGTAAAGCCGCCCGTCATTGTGTGTTCCTCTCGGGACCAAACAATTGATCAAGCAATAAAACACAATCACTTGAGTTTGGTGGGGACTGAGAGGGGTTGAGGAAGGTTCTGGCATCCGGGCTCTTCTCCTCTTCCCCACAGAAACCTCGCCGCCTCCACATTAAAGAGCTCTTCAAATAGAGGCCTGTTTCCCAGACACATAGATAGATGCTACTGTAATGAATTGCTGCCATGTTGTCTTTTTCCTCTATTTATATCAGTGGCATGAGCAGGAACTGGAATAAAACTTCTTTAAGTTTTTCTTCTTAGGTAAATATCTGACTGTGTGCTGCGCTGAATTCATTCGGAAAAGTAAAGCTGTCTGATTTCGCTGTGAGTCAGTGCAACTGAACATGCCATTGGCACTCAAGGGCCCTGTGACAATATTTGAGGTGTGCCCTCGTGGTTGCGTATGTTTTTTGTGCTTCCACCTGACTGAGAGCATGACCTCAATTCCCTGATGCCAATACAAACAGTCATACGTTTTACAGAGTGGCTGAACTCGTATGTGTAGTACGTGTGGTGCCAGAAATTATCCTGTCAGTCCAGAAGTCGTTCACCCCTTCAGCATCTCTCTGTGGGTTTGATGTAGAGGCACAGGCTCATGCCCCCAGAGCTATCACTCTCCTCTGGGGCAGCACAACACCCCATCTCCTCCACCACCTCCACCTAGCAGCCCTAAGGCAGCGTCAGTGTGGAGAAGGGTGGGGCTGCGGTGAGTAGAGAGCTCAGCTCACTATGAGTAGAGTTGTGAGTCATGACCTCTGACACACATGCTGTGGTGTGGAGATTTACTGCAATCAGAGAGAGGGATCCCCCCCCCCCCCACCACACATACACATATACACACACACACACATACACACACGCCTGAATTTGCCTTTCATTTTGTGGTTTTGGGACATGCCGGGATCAGAATGTTCTGAGAAGGTGCATGTCCAGGAGCTGTTTGGCAATAAATCATACTCCGATTTTAATGGCAAATATAAAAGTCTATACCTGGAGACTGTTCCAAGAAGAGCGGGGTTTACCTCACCCACTGTTGTGGTGATAAGGTTACACAGCTTTTCATCTGTACAGGAATCACTTTATTCAAATGTTTTGGTAGACCAACCTATTTTTCTCTGCAGTTTAGATCTTGGCAGTTAAAACCCTTTTTAAAAAATGAGTGTCCCTGACCTATGACAATTTTAATCTTAGTTCTTCTTTCTTTCTTTTCTTGTAATCATTAGAAACATCCTCCCGCACTTCCTTGGCCCTGATGCACAGTCTGTGGGTGGGACAAATCCTTGGCATACTTTAATTGTGTGTCACTGCCAGTTATGCACATGGATACACGAAACCTAGGATACCTACAGTACAACAAGCTTTAGATGAGAGGAAGACCAGTTTGTGTGTGAGCGTGTGTGTGAAAACGTGTGAAGAACCTCATGTCCCCTGGATGTTGCTGTTAATGTAAGGCTGAGTGAATACACTTCCCTGGATGTTGCTGTTAATGTAAGGCTGAGTGAATACACTTCCCTGGATGTTGGTGTTAATGTAAGGCTGAGTGAATGCTCTCCCCTGGGCCTGTGGGAATCCAGGGGTAGGGTTGAGAGGCTCTGCGACGCCCACCGCAGGGGAGAGCTTTGGGGGAGTGAAGAGGCCACTGGGGCCCTTTGTGTGGGAATAACTATGCTTTGAATTCAGCGTGAGCACTAATATCTCATTTATTATGCAGTGAAAACAGGCCACTGCCCCCCACTGATGTGGAAATGTGTTCCCTTCTTCTCACCCACCAGAAGACAGCAAACTGACAGAGAAAAGTGTTGCTGAATTTATTAAATTAGATTAAATTAAATTAGCTACTGTGTTGAATTTCATTGAGTTTGAAAAGACCATAAACATCCTATATCTGATGAGCTATTTATTCTTTTTAATAGTTGATAGTTTTTATCGAAGTTTATAATTGTTTTATATTGAAGTTTATAGTTGTTTTTATATCAGGCATGTACTAGTGATAATTAGGTGAGAGCTTGAGAGCAGACAGGTCCATGAGAGGCCTTGGCTTGCCGAGCGCTCTGGCTTTCTCATGGGGAGGTGAGTGGACCTACACTGCAGCGCTCTGGGCTATTAATGATTAGACGGAAGTAGTAGATTCCTGACATAGTTGCCTTGGGAGGCAAGTCAAGGAGGGTAGATAAAAAAACAAGGAGGGCTCTCATGAACAAGAGGTGGTCTGGCATGTTGCGTCGTAAAAAAAAAAAGCAATGAAAAGGACATTGACAGTATGAGAGCTTAAAACAAGCATGGCTAACTGAGGCCCTCGACGTGATCTGGGAATCTGGTCGTGTTGCTGAGGGAAATGGCTTGAAAAGTAGAGAGACAAAATGGTTTCTTCCCAGGAGAGCGAGAGATGGGGTGGGCGGGCGGCTTGCAGGCGGAGGAGCTAGAATTCCTTTTGTGTGAGTGCAACCTGTTCGGCTGGTTTCTGACTCGGAGGAAGCCAAGGGGAGAGGTGAGTGCACTAGAGAACGAAGCACTGTCTGTGATGGGGAGGAGGAGAAAAAAAGTGAGTGAAGTGTGTGCGTGTGTGTGATGGGGTGGTGGCATTGCCTAAGGTGGATGAGCAGCATGTTGTTAGGTGCCTGTGATGTCACACAGGGGAGGGAGGGGCTAGAGGAGGGGTGTGGTCAGCTCAGCTGAAACTCTTGCAACACCTTTTGGGCTGTCCGGGACCAGACAAGAGCGTATTGTTCGTGGAAGCACAAGCCCTGTGGGAAACTCTGTCGGACGATTCAGGACTACCTTAGTGCACTCTCAAGGGATTTAAGAGCCACTCATCGGTAAAGACAGCTTTTCCTTTTTTTTCCCCTCAAAGCTCTCTCAAAAACACCGTAAGTAGCAATTGAACTGATGTTCTTTGGTAGTTTTTCATCTTTTCTGTTCATTGGACTACAGATTGAGGTGACGTGTTTGATTGCAACATAGTAGACGGCTCTGCTGGTAGGTAAGCACAAGAATGCTTATGTGCTCTTGCTTGGCTACATGCGAGTCTTGGTTTTTGGTTTTGCTCTCGGTGAAGTGTCCTTGATGGAAAATATGTTGGAGAGAGGTTTTTTGTGCAGGTTTTGTCGGTTGTCAGTTGCGTGTAAATATTTTGATGCCATTCTCACAGACACATGCTTGTTCAGTGTCAGGGCTCTTTCAGTAGGCAGCCAGGGAACACTGTAGGGAGCTGAGGCTCTGCGTCTCACCCCAGCTGAGGAGAGAGGAGGAGTGGGGGGTGTGCTGGCTCTCTCTCTCTCACTCTCTCATCCACGCCGGCTCTTACTCAGCCCCTGTACCTGGTGGAGAATGTTTATTAGCGCCCCCCCATTAATCTCCAGCCCCAGACTGGTGGTGCCTCTGGGTACGCTGCTCTGCCCTGCCCCGCTGTGTCCACAGCACAGCGCCTGCGTGCTCCACACACAGGGGCTCCAAATCAAACAAGAATGGCCAGGCTTCTCCGCAGCATGTTTTGCTCTGTGTGTTTGTGTGTGTGTGTGTGTGCGTTTTGTGTCGGCCTCTGTGTGTGTTGTGTGTGTCTGTGTGCATGTTGTTGTGTGCATGTTGGTGTGTGTGTGTGTGTTCTCCTGCTGCTGCTGTGTTTAGAGCTTTCCCTCCCTCTGAGCAGAAAAAAGAGAGAGAGAGAGAGGGATAGGGAGAGAGAGAGGGATAGGGAGAGAGGGAAATAAATGAGTGCTTCACTCAACAAGACTCTCGCTCTTTTCATTAAACCTCCCTGTGCCAAATTGGCCTCATACCTGCGCTATTACTGCTTGTTTTCAAGACCTGCTTGGTTTCGGAGATGGAGAGTTCTTTCATTTTTGCCATATGATTGTTGTTTTTTGTATTGTGTTATTTCAGGCCAGTGTTGTAATATAAAAATCAGAGGATGTGAGTGTTTGTTTTCAGACAGCTGTGTATCAAGCCACGCATCTCAATGTTTTGTTCCTACAATTCCCAGAGCTCTTTTCCTGTGTGTGTGTTTGTGTGTCTAGGTCTCTTTGTAAGCAATTTTTTTTGTGTCTCTCACGTCTTCCGCAGTTGTTCCAGTGGAAGCAGCTGGAGAACCTGTACTTCCGTGAGAAGAAGTTTGCCGTAGAGGTCAACGACCCCCACAGGTGAGCTTGCGACCCCCAAAGAATGCCGCTGCCCCGACAGTCACTGGAAGTCTTCCTGTAGCCCCGTTGCTCCTTAAGAGTCCGTCTGTTGAACTATTCTGTAGAGCCTTTGCTGGTGGATGTAGTCAGCCCCCACCCCCCACCCCCACCTAGAAAGACGCTATAGAAATGTAACATGTTGTAATGTCAGCAGAGTCGCTACGCTAGTGCAGCTCTGTGATTCACAGCCAGTCCTCCTTGTAGCCTAGGAGCAAGCACCTGCTGCCCTTGACTCATTCCGTGGCAGCTCGGTCATGCCAATAACCAGACTGGAGTGGACATGGTTGGCCTTTTCTGCTGTGTCAGGACTGGCGCGGTATCTGTCCATTACGACCTGCACGCCACGCTGCACACAATTTAGAGAGTGCCTCTTTCTCGCCGCTTGGAAATTAATTAGAAGTTACTGATGCAAGACCTGTTTTAATGCAATGCATCGACCACCATCAGTGGACGCCACTCTGCTGCGCACAGCCTCAGACTGCAATGTCAGAGACATTTTCCGCACCTCATCGTTTCTGCTGTAACTTATTATGCAGTTGTCTCTCTGATGCAGCAGTTTTGTTGTTTTCTGTATGCAAAGGGGAGCCACTAGTGCTTCTCCCTATAAATCAGCCCTATCACCCTTTCCTAAACTCTCACTCTCTCTGTCTCTTTGTGTGTGTGTGTGTGTGTGTGTGTGTGGTGTGGTGTGTGTGTGTCTGTCTGTGTCTGTCTGTCTGTCTGTCTGTCTCAATCCACAGGAGGGTTGTGTCCAAACGCACATTCGGACAGAGCGGACTTGTCATACATTCGTGGTATGCCAGTCACACTCTGATTAAGACCATCTGGGTGATGGCCATCAGTCAACACCAGTTCTATCTGGACAGGAAACAGAGCAAAGTGAGTGTGTGCTCCACATCAGCCCTGTCACCTGGAACTGCCTGCGTGCTAGTCTGCGTGTGTTAGCATGTTAGCATGTTTTTCTGTGTGGACACAGCCGGCTTTACTATGTATACCTGTGTGTATGTGTGAGAGAGCGAGCGAGTGAGAGAGAAAGCGAGCGAGTGAGAGAGAGCGAGTGCGAGCGAGTGAGAGAGAGAGAGAGTGAGAGTGAGCGAGAGAGCATGAGAACCAGCTCCATTGCAGTGTTTGCAATGCCGTCTCTGCAGAGCCATGTGTAGGTGTTGTTTCCGTTGCGTCTCCATCATTTGTCACAGACTTTATCAGATCTTGGCCTGGCCTATCTCCATCAGCACTCCCTCCCCTGACTCGTTTTCTCACAACCCTCTCGTCAGACAGCAGAATTGCAACACAGTAGTCAGACCCAAATTTCCACATTAGAGTTTTTGTTAATGCATAGCTTGTTTTGTCTTTTTGTTTGCTTTTTTGTGTTACCCTTTTGTTGTGTCTCCAATTATGTATGTACTGAGTGACCAATTATTGAATCCGTAGATCAGAATGAGTCAAAAATGAGCTGATCTGTTATCCTAGCGCGAGGCGAGTTGTTGTTTTTTGCCGTTGAGTCCCGTTTGTTGTGCCTCGTGGCCGGTGTTTGCTTCATTAGCGCTCTTGGCGCTGGCGCAGGCCCTGAAAGGGAAGCCGTGTGAGTGCGGGGCTGAGCGTCTCCGAGAGCAGCTCTAATCTGGCCGCTGTGAGCCGTGGCTTTCTCTGCTTAGAGGCAGATGGCCTGGCAGCGCTGATCCAGGAATAGTCTCGTGGCTGATTGATGAGATCCCTGCCGCTTTAAGGCTGAGGCGGACAAATTGAAGCTTTATAGCTCTGCAGAGTCGTTAGGATGATGTAATGACCGCGCTTTCTGTCTTTTATTTTTTTGCCCTCCTCTGTTTCCCCCATATCTCATTGTCTGCCCTTTTCTTTCTTCTCTCGCATGAAAGGCCAAATTAACTACAGGCAGAAGCCTTGGGGATATTGCCATGGATCTGACGGAGATCGGAGCACCCAGGGTCAGTAAGCTGGTCAGCATGGAGACCAAAGACCAGCTCATCATGGCCAGTAATGGAAGCCTGGTCTCAACAGGTAAGTCCCTGAAGCTCTTGTTGAAGGAAATGAAAATGTGTGTACACACTGCACTCTGCATTATTCATGCTTGAAAAGTGTTGTTAAGTAAATTTGCATTAAATGCATTCATATTTCATGTCATTCATTCATGTATGTATATGAAAAACATATATATATATATATTTCCTTTGTGATTTTTTACTCAGGTTCTGGAGACTCAAACGAAGAGAAGAAACAAGAAAAGATTGCTGATCTGAAGAAGAAAGAGAAGGACCTTCAGGACACCCTCTCTCAAAAACTGGACGAGCTCAAGACGATCTGCCTCCGAGAAGCCGTAAGCACCCCTGTCCTTGAGTTCCCTTCACGTCAGCCTGCCATTAAAATGCCTTCAGCCAAAGATAAGGGTTTTGTTTGTTTATTCTTTCCCCGCATCAGGAGCTGACAGGCCGGCTGCCGAAAGAATATCCGCTGCAGTCAGGAGAAAAAGCCCCCACCATCAGAAAACGAGTCGGGACCACTTTCAAACTGGATGATCTCTTTCCTTATGACAAGGTAGGCAAAGACACTACAGCCTCTCCTGTAGATGGGACCAAATATGGTGCAACCCAAGAAGCAGTTGTTTCTTTTCTGGTTAAAGCTTTGCTCTTTTGCCATGGCTGGATGACCATGAAAGTGTATTGTTACCAGATTTTATCTGACCATTGTGTTTTGCCATTGCTTATTTCTTCTGAAGGACCCTCACCTTAGAAACCTGGAGAGCCGGTTCGCATTGCAGCAGAAGATCGTGGAGGCGGCAAAGAAGCTGGCCAGCGAAGGGGACCTCTGCAAAACTGTCAAGAAGAAGAGGAGGAGAAACTGTCTGGACTCCATGAGGAAGCTGCAGGAGATCGAGGACGAGATCAACGCCTACAGAATTAAGACGGGCAAGACGCCCACTCAGAGGGCCTCCATCATCATCGGTAAGTGAGCAGGGCGTGAGTCCAGAGAGATGTGTTAAGCAGTTCTCTTATCAGAGTTGTGTCGGCTTTGTTTGTGTCTTGTCAGTAATTCGATCTTAAGCTCAGCAACACGTGACATTGTGTGTTTGCCTGTGTGTGTGTGAGATAGTAACCTGAAATGATAGGAACAATGTGACCGTCTGTATATGAGACTCACCCCCAGTCTCTGGGTGTCTTCTCAGATGAGGCCAACCCCTCTGACCTGAGTTCGCTCTCAGACAGCTTAACCCTGGAAGATGGTGAGTCTCCACTTGTGTGTCAGTGTGTCTGTTCAGTGTGATCTATAGCAGCAGGCCCCTCTCCAACCACCCTCCATTAAAGATCATGTTATCCCATCTATTCTAAACCTGTCCTCCCTTTTCCTGGTTTCAGATGATTCGCTGATAGGCCAAAGGCAGCGCTCTCGCTCGGTGCAGTACACAGACCAGCCCTCGGAAAGTCTGGGTGTCCAGTACTACACCGACAGACGGGCCTCCACCAATGACCAGCTGCAGGATGTGAACTTAACCCGGTAAGGCCCTACTGAAGAATACTGTTGAGTATTTCATCGAGAGTAACAAATCTTACTACATCATAATGGCATTCATTAATTCATTCATGCATTGCTAATGTTGATTAAACAGTATTAATGTTAATTAAATGTGCTCCTTGGATTCCCACCCCTATGACTAACAGCACAATCAGGTCCTGTTAGTCACAGAAGTGTATTTACATTGATACATTTCCAAAACCACTTAAAAGTGAGGGACTCATTCAAGCTCCAGTGCAGTAGGAGACCGTAGCATGAAAACAATATTCTGCTTTTTAACAGAGAAGGAAAATATCTGATATAGTAGGGCATGGTAGGACTGTGAGCTGGTAGCCAAGGTGTAACATGCGTAACATAACACACAAGACCCTCCAGACAGTCTGCAGTGCGTGCGTGGAAGACGCCAGTGAGCGTGCCCAGCATGTGTTGTCTGCGCCGGGCGATGTTTTGCGGAGCGACCTGGCACCGCTGTAGCTGTGCTAGTGCAGACCTGCCAGGCCAGAGCCAGGGCCACATTCCTGCTCCTGCTTCTTCCAGACGCCTCCACACAATCAGCTCTTATCAGCCCAAACGCGCTGGCGCGGTTAAAAATAGTGAGGAGAAGACGCGCATGCCTCGGCCTGACTGCCAAGGTGGCGGCACTTGCATCGATTGGGGGAGTTGGAGAAAAAGGTGGCTAAGGAGCAGAAAAATAAGTGTGTGTGTGTACCGGTGTGAGTGCTTCTCTGTGTGTGTGAGAGAGAATGGAGCTCCAGGTTGCTTTATTTAATGAGGAGTAATCATAGTAACAGGAAAATTGGGATTGTTTTGTGAGCCATAATGAGACCGGTCACTGACCCATAAAATTACCCCGGTAGACGCGCAAGCCAAAAGCTGGCGGTGTATCACGCACATGCTTAGCTCTGGTTTTATTATTATTATTATTATTATTATTATTATCATTATTATTATGTGGCCTTTGTTCCCCTTTTCCTCCCTCACTTCCTCCAGCGATAAAACTCCCGACTTACAGGAAACAGGCCTTATAAGCAAGCGCTGCTCTTATCTGCCTTTCAGATTAGGGTACGGCGAGGACGAGTTCCACCACGCTCACAGGGATGTTGTGTCTGGCCACAGCAGCCCGTACAGGCCGGTAGCGTGGCCCGGCGACACCCGCGGCATGCATACGCCAGTCTGCCATAGCGCCTTTAGCAGCACCCAGCTTAGGTTCGTTTGACCCACCCTCGCACCCACCCTCGCCTGCATATGCTTGAACACCTGCACATCCAACCCACCACAGAGCAGCCCAGAATATTACATGTCATCCCCCATAGCTCACTCCCCAGTGGCCCCAATATTTTTCCACCAGGCTGCATGCTTGACCGCTAACCCCAGTCCAACACTATCCAGTATTAACGCCTGGCATCTGACCTCTTGTTTCACCCCACCCAAACCCAGCAGATGGGATTTGTAGCCCTCAGCCCCTCCCAGATAACCTTCCTAGTCATGCATGCATGCATGCCTGCCTGTTCTCTCAGCTCCCCACAGCAAGCCCCATTCCCCTACACCTCACCTCCAACGCCTACAGACTGCCTCCCTCCACTATTCGCCACAGATAAATAAATCTTATCGCTAAATAAATCAAAAAGCATGTTAGCCGCTTGTCGGCAATACATAGTCACAACACTGAATCCCAACACACATCTTGTGTGTTCTTCTGAGCTAAAGATTTACTGATGTTGCATAAAATAAGACTGGCAATCACAGTGCACCACATATTTCCATGTCAGCCAGCATGTGGAAATGTGATGCTAATGGCGTCTCTTTCTCTCTCTCTCCCCCGTGCTCAGCTACGAGGATGGCCCTCGGCACTTCCGCCAGCGCAGCGGCAGTCTTGAGTCCCAGCAGGCCTTCCTGACAGAGGGCGAGGCGCACGAGGCGCCTTACATGCTGGCCGTGCCGCGACGCAGCACCAGCACCGAGATCCTGGACGACGGCTCGTCCTACACCAGCCAGTCCAGCGTGGAGTATGGCTCCGCTGCCCCGGGGTACCACCACGGCGGTGGCGCCAACCACATGCCTCGCGCCCGCCGCCTCCACCAGCGCCGTGGCGGTGCCAACATCTACGCCAACACGGGCAGCATGCCCAACCTGGCCCAGCACGACGCCTACCGGCCACCCTCGCGGGCCACCAGCACCACCACCGCCTACTACGTCACGGGCTACCCCTGCCACAATGACCCGGAGCCCTACTCCAACGGGGCCTACGCCTACGAGAACGAGTCGGAGGGCCACTACAGCGTCAACAGCTCGGCGTCGTACTACTACCCGCCGCAGCAGCAGCAGCACCACCAGGCGCCGACCGCCTACTACGGCCACGAGGGCTACCGCAGCGGCTACGGCCACGACGAGCTGGACAGCCTGTCGCAGCACAACGTCTACGCCACGCTGCGCCCGCCGCGGAACAACCGGCCGCCCTCGCGCAACGAGCACCCGCCTAAGAACCTCCAGAAGGCCCTGGTGGCCGAACACTTGCGCGGCTGGTACAACCGCAACACCACAAGCCACAAGCCGCCGCCGGCCGGCGCCTACGACTACGACCGGGGCTCCCAGCACAGCCTGGGATACCAGACCATGTCGTCCACCTACGGCCACGTCCCCCGCAACGCGTCCTACTCCTCAGGTAGGTCCTCTCAGCAGCAGCCAGTGTCTGAAGTGTGTGTTTATATTCACCACAGTGCAGCTGCCCATGACACCCTGATGGTCAGTAAGCTGAGCCTTTCACAAATAATGGACCTTTTCTTCTTCTTCTTCTCTCTCTCTCTCTCTCTCTCTCTCTCTCTCTCTCTCTCTCTCTCTCTCTCTCTCTCTCTCTCTCTCTCTCTCTCTCTCTCCCACTTCTTTCCCTCTTTCCCTTTTTCTATTCTTCCTCCAGTCTCCTCCGCTAGCAGCGCTGGACACTGGCGCAGCAATCACGTGTCGACGGCACTGGACAACTACGAGCAGCCCGCTCACCTGGCCCCGCCGCAGTCCTACGGCAGTGGCTACAGCGCGGCCCACTACGTCCAGCCGGCCCACAGCAGGTGAGCGGACAGCACGGCACGGGCGCACGGGCCCGCCTCAGTCATTATCCAATTAGACATTTCCCTGATCCTGCTTAAGCAGAGGAGTGGAGCAGCCACAGCCACAGCCGTATAATGGGAAGCGGCGGAAACAAGGGCAGGGAAAATAGGCAGCCCTGTTCTCTCCGCTCTGCTCATAAGCTCCCTCCCTTCCTATCTTCCTCTCTGTCTCTGTCTCTGTGGTCTCCTGGCTGTTGCTGCTCTTGTTTGGTAGTGATATGCCCCCTGAGGCTTTGCTAATGGCGTTTGATTGCAGCACGGTAGCAGGTGAAGCGGCTGGTTTTGGTGGCTACCTGCCAAGACTCGCGATGGCTGGACACTGATCACTCTCTCTGCAGGTTTTAAAGGAAGCCCTCTGCTTAGGAGCTTTCTTGAGCTTCCTGTGTGTGTAAACCACCACCCCCCCCTCCCCCCAAATCCTCACCTACCCCTCCCTCACAGCCCCCACCTCTCCCACAGATACAGTTCCTGTCGGCCGCACGTGCCCTGTTCCCGGCCCGACCACCAACACCACCACCAGCAGCAGCACCGCCTGCCCCAGCACCTTCCTCCTGCCTCTTCCTCCTCCTCCTCTCCCGCTTGCTCTTCCTCTCGCCTGTCCTCTCGCCCACCCTCTTCCTCCTCCTTCTCCTCTTCCATCCGGTACCGGGTGGAGCCGTCCGGTTCTCCGGCCCGGCAGCTGTCCGGTTCCAGGCCCGAGAGATATCCTAAGTCCCCTCTTTGCTAAAGGTAGCCACGCTCGTAAGTAGTGTTGGAGTGTGGGTTTGGCTGGTGGTGTGCCCTCAGTGTGCTGTGGCAAGCCTGTATGTTCTGGACTGGGCTACAGTTTGGGTGTATTTCAAGGACGTGCTTTAGTGACAAACCTGTAGAATTTCAGTTATTGGAAATGGTAAAGCTCCTAAAAGAAGAGACTTTGGTTTTGTTTTTCTAGGTGAATGAAACTATAGTGCTCTTCTATTATGAATTTTACCATTTTCTCTGGGTTAACTTATCCAGGTTTGTCTCTAAACCACATACTTGAAATAGGCCTACACCCATATTGTTGTTTTTTTTCCCTGGACTTTTTAATTTATTGTGTATTCATTTTTGTGTATTCAAGTAAGCTGATACTGATACTGTCTTATCAAGGCTGAAATCTTTGTGTGCTCCTGCTGTTACTGCTGCTGCTGCTGCTACATTCACCATATGCTCCTGATACCAAGTCATCTGCCATTGAAAATGCAAATGCATGCTGTTGATGGTGTTTGCTGTGTGCTTGTCTGTGATAAAGTGCTTGCTTTTGTGAGGTGCAATCTGGATTTCATTGACAGTGGTCACATTTTTCTAATGGTGTATGAGTATAGATGTGATGGCGTGCATGTACACACACACACACACACACACACACCATCATTATCTTTACACAAGTTACTGTTTTTAACACTGCATTATTTGACTATATATGCCATAATTACCTAGTACCATATAGCTACCAAGCTACCTCCTAGCAGGTTGTTCCCCTCAGGTTGTGACCCTTCACCCCTTTCTCATGTGCAGACATCCCCCAGAGAGTGTGTGGCGGGGCTCGGATAGTCTGTGGCGAGCTCCAGGCCCCTTAGACATGCATGGGGCAGTTGGCTATGACCCTGAGCTGGAGCGTTACAATGCCAGCCGAAGGCGTAGCACTGCGAAGGGTGAGACGCATACTAACCCTTCAGAAAGCGCTTCAGAGTGTGTCACGCGGGTGATGGATCAGGCAGCGACACGGACTAAAAACTGGTTTAGCTTTCTCTGGTTTGACATACCTGGTGTCTCTCACATATCCTGATTCCAAACATGTTTCACAACAAGGGTGGCGGTGTGGTATGGTGTGTCTGAGTGGTGGTGTTGGTGTTGAGGGAAAAAATGTGACCCCTGTGTTTGCAGTGTGTTGTGTGTCTTGGCTGGAAAATATTATGTTTTGTGTGTGAACTGAACTGAACAGATGTGCAAATAATTTAAACCTGTGTTGCATCAGTTATAGCGAAAAATGTGGTGACTAAAACATTTTTCTTTTTCTGTTGGCCTAATTTAAACCGTCTCAAAATGAC
The DNA here is from genome assembly GCF_017589495.1 of Alosa alosa. Classification (NCBI taxonomy): domain Eukaryota; kingdom Metazoa; phylum Chordata; class Actinopteri; order Clupeiformes; family Clupeidae; genus Alosa; species Alosa alosa. Next base: position 6,973,728 of record NC_063198.1, read on the forward strand.
AAGAAGTTCTATTACTTGTGTATATGAGAAAGTGACTGAGCACTGTTGCTAACCCAGGTTTAAGTTGTTGTTGTTACTCCACGCTTTGTTCTCCCATCTTGGCTGAAGTGTTTTTGCTTGGCTGAGGTCCCCCAGTTTACTTTGGACAGGCATGCCTCTGCACACTCACTCAAGCACATTTTCTCTTTTTGTTTCAGGTCCTACACTGATCTGAACCAAATGGACAAACACACAAGCAGCCAAATGAACAGCAGTTTGGACCCTGAGGATCACACGCTGTACTGGCATGAGAACTCTAAACCTGGAACAATTGTATAGAGGAGCTCACCAGGCACTACAACTGCAAGACCTACTCACTGAATTCTTCCACGTGCCTACAGAATGAACTGTCTTTCTACGGGCAAAGGGCTCCCAAAGATTCAAAAAGCAACAACCTCAAAGGAATGTAATCAGACAAAAACCTATGAAGCCCATGAAGCTATGTGTGATCAACTAGTTTTTTTTTTTTTTTTTCTTTTCGCGAGATTTTTTCGCAGGCCCTGCAAGGAAAAATTAGTCAAGCTGAACTTGCCATGGTGCGATGTGTGTGAGTGTGTTCCAAGCTGAACTGTCCATTTTTTTAAAGGTGGTGTTTGCGTGATGAATGATGGCACTTGCATACTGTGTGTGTGTGTGTGTGTGTGTGTGTGTGTGTGTGTGTGTGTGTGTGTGGACTTTTTGCACTTGCACAAGACTGCTGTGACCTCTTGGCTCTCTGTCTGTGGGGCGTTATTACCAGGATAATGACTGCGGCCTTCCCACACAGAAAGCCCCAGAGCAGTCCACATTAAGTTAGGGAAGGATTTCTAAAGTCATCGCACCAGTTAATGTCATACATGAAGGATTGAACGCAACTGGACTTTGGATTCTAAAGTGGAGCTGTTGTCCTGTCTTGCAGTCTTCTCCGTCTAAAGAACAGAACGGATCAGATGGTACAAGACGGTGCCCTTATACTCTGGATGTCCTGAGCTACTGAACACATAGATCATCTAAATTCCTTTCTGTTTTGGAGGAAATAACTTAGTTGGCGTTTGAGCACACTGCCTCATGCAACTACATGAGCACAACATTCACGATGGCGCTCAGCCTTGCCCAATCAGCTGCCAGCCAGAGACCACTCACTATACTGGAATTACGGAGGACCCTTTGATAGAATCTGCAGTCAACTATTGCATTAGTATTCATACTCCTATTTTCAGTGTTTGTAAAAACTAAGAGTTGCCAAATGCCACAAAGTCCAACCTTTAAGTATGAACCATGGGGGGTTTGCATGGGTGACTTAACCAGCCCCTTATTTAGTACCATCTGGACGGTCACATTTCTTGTGATGGTGATATGACATATAGTACTGCAGAATCTCAAACGCTCTGAGAACGCCTACTGCATCCCATGCTGGAATCCATGGTGTTGTGCTCTTCTCCCACCTGCCTACTAGGAGAACTATGTATGTATATGTTGATAGTGTAAAAAGAATTTACTACTTTTTTGTCTATCTTTTTAGAGGGTTTTTTATGTTTTAAGAAGCATGTAATATATAGTTATCAAATTTGTTAAGCTGGTTCTTAGTAATTTGTATCATTTGAGACGTATTTGAATAAAAAAAAAAATACTTACTAAGAAAATCTATCAGTGTTGCCTCTATTTAAAAGTAGCTAACCATACGTTTGTTTGCACTTAGAATATTAGCAGAAGGTTTTTACTCTAATACGGGCTTAATCTTGACAGTGAATTACTGTAAAACCTCCATACTAATGGTGCATAATGAAGACGGGGCCAGTGGGCACGCTCCAAAGGGGGATTGTTTTATACTCCGTCTGATGTGGTGATCATGGCTTTAATCCCAAACTTTAGGGATGTATGCTCAGAGAATCCTGGTGGTGACTTATGCTCAACTCCAGATTTCCATTAAAGCCATTTAATTAAGCAGCTGAATGAATATCCACTGAGCCATTGTAATTACTTAATGGGCTTTTTGCCTCAAAGGAAGCCCATTGCAAGTAACTGCCTTTTCTTTCCCCTTTTCAAAAAATTATATCCTGACAAGGTGATTTGTTTTCAGCAATAACACTGGAAGGATCTCTTCGGTGATCACAAACATGTGGTGGTGTTTAGGAAAAGCTAGAGAGGTCTCAGTTTGGATAAAATCTTAGGCTTGTGAGAAACCTGCGAGTCTGGTTTCCCATAGGCCCAGCGCCACCGTCAGTAAGGGCTCCTTGGAAAGCTGCACATAGTCATGCCTGGAGAAGCTAATAATGACTTTGTTTGAGTTATAAGTGCCAGTGTGGGCAAAACTCTTGACTGGGATGTGTGCCTAATAACAGTCTCGACTGGTGAGTGAGTGTGCTTACCCGAAGGCAGAGCAGTAAACACTTCACACTGGCTGGAAGAATGAGGCTGCTCCCCACACACACCCACACAACACACACACACACACGGTGCTGTGCGGTTGAACAAGTTTTTTTTTTTTTTTTGTTATCTTTGAGTGTGCACTAAAACAAACTAGAATAACCAGTAAGCATCTGATTGAGAGGGACCCACCTTCTCTGGCGAGTGCCTGTTTCGTCTCTTCTCCAAATAAGCAAGAGGACGTCAGGGATTAAGCCATGTCTTCTGTGTGTTTGAACAAGGGGTGTGTTTGCGTGTGTGTCTGTGTGCATGCACGCACGAGCGAATGCATTACTGTCTACGCTGGTCAAATGGTCTCTGTCAGTCAGTCATGTGTGCTGCTTTCATTTTGTTTATCCCAAACGTCACAGAAGCTCCTGAGGCCACAGGTCCTTGTCTTAGCCAAACACTCAGACCCCTGATCTGCTCCTTTTCATTTGCCCTCGTCTCCTGTCGTCAGTCACCAGCCTCCCCTTGAGGCAGAGGGGCAGGGCTGAGGGCTCCTCAGTGCACTGCAGCTCAAATGACCTCTGACCCTGAGGAGGGTGGGGGGTTGTTACTCTGGGTCTTCCAGGTCTCCTTGAGTATGGGGGAGATGTTTGGCGGCCTGACTGACTAGCTGGACGGCTGCAGCTGTCTCTCTCTCTCTCTCTCTCTCTCTCTCTCTCTCTCTCTCTCTCTCTCTCTCTCTCTCTCTCTCTCTCTCTCTCTCTCTCTCTCTCTCTCTCTCTCTCTCTCTCTCTCTCTCTCTCTCTCTCTCTCTCTCTCTGGCCCCCATTACACCACACGCTGCTGCTGCTGCAAACACCAGCTGTGCAAAGCCCCATTACCCACACACTGCCCCACTCACATAAAAGACAATGAGCTTTGTCTCCCTTCCTCCGGCCCGCTCCTCACCTCCTCCTTCCACTCCTCCCCTCTCACTGCAGTCCTCCACCTTTAACGTTGGGTGCAGCGCCGTGTGTGGATGGTGTGAAGCAAAGCTAGCCCATCAAGCTCAGGTCAAAGCGGTAATGCATCCCTGGGTAATATGGGGGTTTCAACACTGGCGCAGTCACCACACTCCACTGCACTGGGCACTGTTAACACCAGGAGGTGGGAAACGTCTTATCAGGGACTGCCTCACCTGCACTTGAAGGGCAGGAAAAGATGAGGTCATGTTTAACCTTTATGGGACAAGAGGGAGGAGGGGGAGGTTAGCTTCAGGGAAAAGTAGTTCAGCTTGATGAAAAGAGGTCTCATGACAGGCAGGTTCCTCCGAAGCTGGATAATGACAATGTGGGCCTCGATAATAACTCTGAGTCTATCCAGGGATACTGATAATGACATTGAGGCCAACCCCGAAGCCTCTGAGGGAAACCAGCCTGCGCTGTAACTGGTCATGATGGTTACATGCACATTGTTTAAGTATGGATGGATGCACCAATACTGACTATTTTGTTTGCAAACTACTCTTTAGGGCTAATTGGCTATTGCAAAACGGCACACCAGAAACAGATGTTTCCCTTAAATATCTCAAATAAGAGGCAATGTACGTATAGACAGAGCAAACAGCCTGAACTTGTGCCTGGACTGCCTAAGCACATGCCTGAACTTGTGCTGTAGCTGTCAACACTGCATTTAGTTTTCTAATTAATAATGCAACTTCAAAACAGAGTAAAAGACCTGTTAGCGCCTGCAAACACTGGTGCTGTCAACATTTTTGTAGCCACTCAAACAGCTACACACCATTAACTTTTCTATTATCCCTTTGCCAAGGAGATAAAGTCTAAACCCAAAGACCTCTTGCAGCCATATGTTCAGCAAAAGTCTATGTAGGCTACAAGAAGAGCTTCAAAATACTTTGTTGAAATAGATCACAAAGTCTTTCTAGTGTTACTACACCCACACGTGTTCTAAAGCCAAAGCTCTGAAGAAAATGTCTGTTGTGGAGAGACCTGGAGGTTTGAGACAGTGGCCTGTTTAAGATGTCCATCTAACAGCTGCATGGGGAGTGGGCACCAGAGCCTCTCCGGGTGTGACCAGAGACTTGACCCTTGGCCAAGCTGATAGAGCCAGCGAGACAGCAGCGATGGTGATGGCAGGAGGGAGGGAGCTTGTGTGTGTGTGTGTGTGTGTGTGTGTGTGTGTGTGTGTGTGTGTGTGTGTGTGTGTGTGTGTGTGTGTGTGTGTGTGTGTGTGTGTGTGTGTGTGTGTGTGTACGTGCTTCCTCACTATTGCACAACACCAGAGAGTCTGGTGGAGACCCTGGGGGGAAAAGTACCATGGCAGGCTGAGCATAAATCAGGTTTTAACACGACTGTGTTAAAAGACAAACGCGAGACCCAGAGTGGAGAGGGTGTTGTGCTGCACCTGAGTTAGCTCAGCGCGGCCCCTCCACCCCCCACTCGCTCTCCTTCTCATGTCACCCCAGGCAACAGCACAAACAGAGCGAGTGAGGGTAACCTTTCAGATCAAGGGCTTCCAAAGAGAACCCAGCTTCTGGCCTCAATACGCTTACACAAACTAAACAGAACAGAAGTCCTGATTTTCATTACACACCTCAGTTGACACCACACATACCCAAACACAACACACACACACAAAAACCACATAGATTCCAATGACTTTTGGTAGCCATTTTAAATGAGAGCATGCAAGTGTTGAAAGTGCTGACTCAGTGATCCTATGAGGAGATTCGCTGTGAGAAACAGCAGATAAATCTCCCTCTGGCTCAGCTTCGCAGCTCAACTCCACTCTGTAATCTACTCCAGCCCATTGATTAGGCCCGGGCTAGGAGCTAGGGCAAAGGAGCTATCAATCACCGCAGAGGTACCGTCAAGATAAAAAGCACATTTGAGAGGCCGAATACTGATGGGAGTGTGACAAGCAGTGTGAATACAAGGCAAACTCTTATTCGCCATTCACCATTTGTTAAGTATTACAAATAAATCCCACTTTCATTCAGTTCACAGAGGGCTTTGGCTCTTTATTTCAAAATATTGCATAGAAGTTTGTTGAGTTGTTTGTTGATAATTATTTAACACACCAGTCACTCACACATGCTTTGGCATCATTGATTGAACAAAAGCTTTCTTTTCAATGCCCAGTTGCCTCTGCAACTTAATTTATCCATTTGGTAAGGATTTATATTGTTATTCTTGATATAACACATTAAAACACAAAAAACACCAGTACATACAGTTCAGAAAAAATATTAATAAACTGTATGAAACAGAAAAATCAACTAGAAGCAACTGACAACTCATTCTCCATACATGGCTTTTTAAAGCCAAGTGACCTGAATAGAATATTGAGGATCACTATTTTCAACACTGCAGTAAATTTCATTTTTATGTCCTGATTGCACATGAAACCCGTGGAAGTGGTAAGTTCAACATTTTGGAAGGAAATAATATACTTTATATGTTATGACACTGTAGCACAACCACAAAGGGAGTGTGTGCGTTTAGCTCTGAGAACATCTTTCTGACAGGGGCAGGGAGTGAAGCAGGACCTGAGGACTGCTTGACCGCTAGGTGTGTCCTGCATGTAAACTTGGATGGATTTACAAACAATGCAATCCCTTACATTCAGTGAACTGTGCTCAGAAAAGTCACATTATATCCTCTACCTGGAGTAGAGTTCAGTTCCCTAGGACCATGTGGTTCTACTAACCTACAAAATGGAATCAATTTATATGTATGACTGTGTGCGACTGTGTGCAACTGTGTGTGTGTGTGTGTGTGTGTTGGTTTTCACTCTTTCAGTTTCTTCATCATCTCATTCTCCAGGAAGTCCTGAATCTTGTTTATGCTCTCTTCCTGTTGTCCCAGTGCTTCCAGTATGATCCCCATTGGTGACTTCTTTAACCCCGCCCCTTCAATCTTATTCTCCAGCTTATTCTTCATGTTACGCAGGCGCAGAGAAGCATGGGCGAAGATCACTGTGGTTCAAAAAAGACAAAACATCACAATGTGCATAGCCCGAATCCAGTGTTTGATCTTGACACGTCTCCTACTTCTGAACTTAAGAGTACACAGCCTACCACACACATCAGAACATAACCCTGCGATCCACTTCAATGCACATTAAATAAGCAAGCATACAGGAAAATCATCTCATGACACATGGTGTGACACTGAGGAGACCTGGTGTGACACTGAGGAGGTTAGATTCAAATGAGTTTTGTTAAAAACTTCTCATGCATAGCAGACTTACACAGAAGGGGGAAGGAGATTCCAAAGATGAATACCATGACTCCTCCGAAGAGAGACATGAGGAAATAGCTTGCGAGCATCACCACAAAGACAAACAGGGTGGGGTTCTGCCTTTTGAGGCTCTTGATCATGGCCTTGTTCTCCGCAGCCCACACAGAGCCCATGAAGACCAGGGTGACCACGATGCCGCCCAGCATCATGCCAAAGGGATTTGTTAACCTATAAATATCACACAATAAATAACACACTGAGATTAGAGGAGCCATTTGGATGGAAGATGTACTTGCACAACACAATACTGGAAACCCCTGCCAGTTTGTTCCTGTTTTGGATGCACGATCCTAAATCCTTTATCAATAGCGCCCCCTTGTGCCTAACTTTTTGACTTCTTTCCCAAGATATGAGCAGAACATTCATTCAATCACATTATTAGCCAGTTGTGTACTTGCTCAGTAGTTAGCTGTTAAAGGAAGTCACAAAATTAACAAATAAGAATATATAAGCCATACAAATGCAAACCAATATAAAATGACAAAGAAATAATCAGCATTAACTATTATTTTACACTTGCTTTTCGTTGTCTTTTTTCTAACCCATTTCACCTACAACTTGCATTATTCAAGGGTAGCGACAACTCACTGAATTTTATAATAATGAGGGGGGTCTACCCTATTTGATCACTGGACTGTGAGACACAGTGAGGAGACTTTCCTGACTCACTCAGTGTTTCTGAACCGAGCAGGCTGATGAAGCAGCACAGTAATGAGCAGCTGGTTCATCTGGGAACTTCCCAACCTCTTCATCCCCCATCAGCTGCTGATGTTTGGGATTATGGAGCCCTGCAGCCCCCAGCAACCATGTGTCATCAGGGTGAAATAGTCATACGCTGACTGACTATATTTAGAAAAATGGCCTCTGCATATCCACTGCGTGGGCTTCTTCAGTACAACTAATCCTCAAATGTGCTTCAATGTTGGTTTTCCATATGGATAAAAGGATAGACCAATGTCATTTTGTTTAGGCTACATCTGGATGTAATGCTAAAAAAAGTGTAAGCCTTCAGGATAGAAGTGCATATAGATTTCCCAGTGAGAACTAGGCTATAAATATCCAGTCCAACATTTCTTAACTTTTTATCTGACATGGGCTATCGCCTGGTCAGACTGGTCTAGAAAACAGATGATTCTTATATGGATACATGTTGCAATCTAAGGCAAACAGCTCACCACCAACATGTAACAATATTACACAATGGACATTTTGATTAGTCTCAGCTAGTTCAGGACTGTCGCAACATGAATACAAATCTATACAGATCCTTTCAATGCACAGAATCACTGCTTACAAATCATAACTCGAAGTAGGCTACTCCAAAAAATTTTAACAATCATCATATATGACACTTTTGAGATGGAGTGCGTGACCATCTAAGGTTAGAATCACTTGGTCATCTGCACAGTATTTACGTCACTTTTCCCTTCTGAAAGCAGGTCAATCCTCCTGGACTTTTTAACAAAAAAAAATGTAGGCGAAAACGCAGTTGTAGATTTGGCTTTGCTAACTTATGCGAGAAAGACATGACTTTTGTTTTGAAAATTCATCACTGCAAAGCAGCTAGCTTACCCCACAAGCAGGAAGACAACGATTGCCATCGCCAAATAATTTGTTTGATAGTAGAGAAGATTGCTAACAACTCTGTTGTTCCATTTCGCCAGGTCGCGCACATCGGGCTTGCCGAACCTTTCAGACCCAGGGAAAAAGTCATCCCAGGGTCTGAGTGGTGCTATCTCAAGTTTAGCCATTTGGCCACTGTTACGTCCGCTTGTTGTGACCAACTACAGTTCTCGGCCGATATTCTCGCGATGATTTATGAATAGGTCGTGAAAACCTAGCAGCTAGACCGCAGCTTCCTTTCGCTGTTTTGCTTTAGAGAGCATCTGACAGTTTGGCTGTCAGTCACTGACAGGGTAGGCCATTTGGTCAGAGTAGCCTGGGTTAATAAGTGACAAGCACCAGATGATGTTGTTAGGAGAACACGCGTGACTTTTATTTTGTTAAATGGGTTGACCTATAGGTAAACATTAGTTCAGCAATAGATAACAGTCATATCAGTAGACACAAAGACATCATGGAGATTTCACGGCATGTTTATTGCATTTCATTGTACCCTAATATACAGCAGTTTAATAGTCTAGTTTTTTCCCCATTAATTCCAAATTATTTTCAAGATGCTGCAACACTAAATAAAGGGGAACAAGTATGAAACTCCTTAATCAAAAAGTTGCAACACTTCCACGATTGTAATAATTTCATTTGAACTTGAAGTTGAGACTTTTTTTCATCTTTATGTTTTAGCCAAACAGGATCAAGCGCTCCAGTGACGTCATCATAATGAGACTCGTCGTTCTGCTCTCATGAGTCTGCTACATGCAAGCAGAGAATGTCTATGCAAGTGTGACATGCTACCTGTATTGAATAAGTTAAATCGCTGCATGACAGTATGAGGTCAGTAAGGTGAATTCATACCATTAGGCCTACCACCGATTGTATAACTCTGAACTCTCATAACTTCGCATTGGCACTTTGGCAGGCACGGCACGGACGGGCAGGCAGGTCGATGGTCAGACTAGCTCGTTGGTAACATATAGTAAGCCTTAGCTGCTACTTGCTCTTACTGTTTACATTAGTTAACAGATGTGGGGACGAATATTTCTGAATCCCACTGTTGGCAGAGCACTTGTTTGGACTCGAAGACATTTCTTCACCATGCAGTTGAAAACGAAGGATTTCCAGTCATTATTTACAGATGGACTAAATGGCATTGCAGGTGAAAACTCTCTCTCTCTCTCTTGAAGGCTGTCGATTGGCGTTTGATGTGGTAGGCTGTTTTTTGTGTTGCTGTTTAAGTAACGTTACTGTGTAGGCTGTGTGTGTATAGGATATTTTAATAGATGGTACTAGTTCCATATGCACATGCTTTTAACGTTTTGTTTATTGACGAGGTCATGCATAGACATAGACACATAGATTAATAGGTTAAATTGCTGATTCATATCATCTTTGGTGCACATAGTAATTATAACAATACAACTTAAAACATTAGCAGCATAATAAATTATATACTTTTGCTCTTCCAGGCCTGTTTGAAAAGAACAAGTTTGAGTTGAGGATTGCTGGAGGAGCAGTACGAGACCTTCTGTCTGGGAAGCGACCAGAGGATGTGGACTTTGCCACCACCGCTACCCCTGAGGAGATGAAGAGAATGTTCCAAGCTGCAGGAGTACGCCTGATCAATAACAAAGGCGAACAACATGGAACCATCACAGCCCGGGTATGTCGCAACAATCTAGGCTACTGAAGAGAGTGGAAAGTTACCACCATACTGTGAATTAGACGAACAACGTCTAGCTCTGCCACCGGTGCGCTCAGGCCAATCCTAACTTTTCTCATCTGTTGTTCCTCGTTGGTGGAACGCACTGCCAGTTCCTACAAGGGCAGGGACATCCCTCTCCATCTTTAAAAAAACTCCTGAACACCCAGCTCTTCAGAGAACATCTCCTCTCATAGCACGACTTACAACTAGTCTTGCTGATCCTAGCACTTACTACCTGTCTAGAACTGACACTCATCTGTTTAAAAAACAGCACTCACTGATGCACTTATTCTTCACTGATGCACTTATTCTCTACCTTTTTTAAATTGTCCTAGAATTGTTGAGAGAATTGTGTTAAAAACTTAAACTGTTTGCCATGTTGTTAGTCGCTTTGGTTACAAATGTGTCAGCCAAATGTAATGTAATGTAATGTAATGAATTGCACTTCAGCGTGTGTATGTGTTTATTAAATGTTTGAATTGTGCTTTTGTTCAGCTGCACGATGAAAACTTTGAGGTGACCACCCTGCGTGTGGATGTCCAGACTGATGGGCGGCACGCAGAAGTGGAGTTCACCACCGACTGGGAGAAGGACGCAGAGCGCAGAGACCTCACCATCAACTCCATGTTTTTAGGTGTCTACCAGTCTCCTCATATTTCATTCTATTAAAGTGTGAGCACTAGGGATGCACCAATATTTGTTGATACCGATGTTTAAAATAACAATATGGCCGTTACAGATATTTTTTATTTGTTTGTTTTGCTTATTTTTTGTTGTAAATTATACCCTTTAGTAGAGTGGAAACAAAAATATTAATTAAAAAGAATAACTGAATAATTTCTTTCAGGCCTTCATAGCACCATCTCTGAATGTTCCAGTCTCCACATAACACAGCATTTACCTTGTGCAGAATTGATGCAATATAACAAATAAACATCAGCCACTACCATTGGTAAACATCATACAAATTAGCCGATATCAGTCAAGGCCGATATATGGGTGCATCCCTAGAGAGTACATTACAGTGCATCATTTATCATAAATCAACCTGCATTTACACATGGTTTTGCCAGAGGCATAATAACAATTTTCTGATTGTCACTTTGGTTAGGACTGGACGGAACTCTGTATGACTACTTCAATGGGTATGAAGACCTCCAGAACAGAAAAGTACGGTTTGTTGGCAGTGCCTCCCTCAGAATACAGGAGGACTACTTGCGCATTTTACGATATTTCAGGTATGTCAGTTTTTAACATCTGTTGTGTTGCACTTATGATATCATGATGTGCTGCATTTAAGAGCAAACATTTATGTATCACAAAGATATGTTCAGTGTGTTCAGTTCAGTTTGAGGCGTTCATCAGCCTAATACACTGCCTGGCCAAAAGAAAAAGGTCACACACTCGTTGGACCGCCTTTAGCTTTGATTACAGCACGCATTTGCAGTGGCATCGTTTCCACAAGCTTCTGCTACAACATTTATTTCCTCCAGCGATGCATTCATTTTTTGCCAAGATCTTGATGAAGTATTGATGACGGGAGATTCAGACCACTGTGCAAAGTCTTCTCCAGCACATCCCAAAGATTCTCATTGGGGTTAAGGTCTGGACTCTAGTGGCCAATCCATGTGTGAAAATGATGTCTAACGCTCCCTGAACCACTCTTTCACAATTTGAGCTCGATGAATCCTGTCATTGTCATCTTGGAATATGCCCGTGCCATCAGGGAAGAAAAAAATCCTCTGATAAAATAACCTGGCCATTCAGTATATTCAGGTAGTCAGCTGACCTCATTCTTTGGGCACATAACGTTGCTGAACCTAGACCTGATCAACTGCAGCTCTTACCTATTTGCTTAGTTAAATCCTGGTGGTGACATTTTTCAACAAAAAAAATGTTGTCTGTATCTCTCTCTCTCTCTCTCTCTCTCTCTCTCTCTCTCTCTCTCTCTCTCTCTCTTCCATTCCCTCTCCATTTGACTGTGACGATTAGGTTCTATGGCAGGGTGGCCAATGAACCAGGAGCGCATGATCCCAAAACCCTGGAGGCCATCAGAGAGAACGCCCGTGGCCTGGCGTCCATATCTGGGGAGCGCATCTGGGTGGAGCTGAAGAAGATGGTGACAGGAAACCACGCTGCACATTTATTAGCGCTCCTCTATGAGCTGGAGCTGGCACAGTACATGGGTAAGGTTGAGGCTAAGGCATTAGACTAAGGCCAGAATTGTTCTTGAAGCATTTAGCATCGCCCTGGGACTTGTATATTGTTATATAGACCTTTTCAAACTGTTCCTTGAAGGTTTCCGGTTGAAACGTTCAAAACCAACGCCGATACTTTTTTTCGTCCCCATGTTACCATTAGCTCAATGGTGTTTTCTGTGCCACTGGAAATGCCTTTGGAACACACCTGTTTGTTTATGCAGTTTAAAGGGCCTATAGAATATAATCCATATAACATTTTATTGGAATCCATGTAGCAATTTAGATCGATGGTGCTCACGTGCTTATCACTAATCACGTCCGTTAAAACGAGAGGGGAGCACATATTTATGTTTCATTAGCCTAGTTAGCCTAGCCTAGCTCTAACATGTCGGTAATTCACTGGAAATGAGTAGCCACACCAGTTAAAGCTAAAAGGGAGCTATAGGCTAACTCCTGTAACCCACTTTCAGTGAATTATGCCCAGGCTCCCAGGCTGGGTTATTGCTTGGCACAAACAGAGGAGAAAAGAGCTTGTATCCTCTTATCCAACTCTGGGGTAGACGGCAAATAAGCTAACCTTTGGCTAACCAATTCTTTTGCAAACTACAATTTTTAGAAAAGGAGAGGTTTTAAAGGTAAACTAAAAGTTAAGTCGTGGGAGCCAGCTGCCTATGTGTCTACTCCGCACGCCTCATACCGGAAGTCTTCATGCCTCTGGCTAACCAATTCTATGCTGTTAAAAGCCTTACGTAGATGAATCATACAATCAGCATTACATCTGACAAATGAAAGATTTATTTCTTAAATAAAGATTATGACTATTGCAGCATTATTGTCATGATATTAGGTGCTGCTTGAGAAGATTATATTTTCAAATGATTAGGTTACAAAACATTTAATCACTGTGATCCTACTCACTTTGGGATTCCAGACATTCCAAATATTCCTTTATTTGCCTTCCCTAGGTTTGCCACCAGAGGGCAATGTTGAGGAGATGAAACAGGTGTGGAGCTGTGCCCAGAGCCTGTCTCCAAAGCCCATGACCATTCTGTCAGCCCTGTTCCGCAGAACGGATGAAGTGGACAAGCTGGACCTGCGGCTCCGCATCTCCAAAGAGGAGAAAACCCTGGGCCTCTTCCTGGTCAAACACAGACGGGACCTTGTGAAGGGTCAAGATGAGGATGACCGTCTCAGGCCATACACAGATTTCATCATTGACGTAAGCAGAACCAGTGTTGACAAGTGTTTCCTCATTCAAGTAAGCAGAAACCGTGTCTGGCAAAGTTTAGCTTGAAGTTGTTGAACATTTTGATTCAGCTCTGACTTCCTGTCAAAGTAAATAGGAAGCATTGTTTGGTTGTATGGGGACCATGGCAAGCACTGATACCTTACCTCAGGGTAAATAATATTAATACCATGGCAAGCACTGATACCTAGGCTAAGGGTAAATAATATTTTGGTCTGTTTTGCCTCCTCTGGCCATTTATGTAAAGTAAACCACATTGTCATAGAATTTGTTTATAGTTCATAGTTCATAGGTGAACTATTTTGGATACATGTACTGTTTTGCAGAATATATCAGTGCAGTTTCCTCATTGAGAACCAAACAAATGCATTTCCTCCAAAAGGTTATTGTTCCTGTAAAATTCCCCACGGTAGTAGAAGTGAGCGCCCCACTGCCCTTTGTGTGAAGTTGAACCTGTTACATGTATTGATTTATGACTGTTGGTGTGATAAAGTTGTGCTTAGATGTATACTCTGTGTGGAGAGACATATGATGTGTGTGGAGTTAGTTTTTTAAAAAATAGTTACATTTTTATCAACTGTCTATTTCTATTCTATTGATATCTATGTGTGTCTGCAGAGCCGGGAGGTGGATATTCAGAGTAAAGTGTGTGAGCTGCTCAAATACCAAGGCGAGGAGAAGCTTCTAGCGGAGATGACCAGCTGGTCCATCCCTCGTTTTCCCGTCAGCGGGCACGACCTGAGGAAGATGGGCATCACATCGGGCAAGGAGATCGGCACCATTCTGCAGGGCCTACGCGACACGTGGAAGAAGAGCCGCTACCAGATGGACAAAGAGGAGCTCCTCAGTACAGTCCATCAATCCTGACGACCAACTTGTGAAGTCAAGTGGTGTTTGTTGATAATGACAGTCCTGATGAATGCCCACAACTGTGAAGCCACAATTTCAAATGGAGACTCTGGAGTTGTTGTGATTTTGTAGGCGTCTTCTCATCAACTACAGTGTGGACGATGACTACGAGTAATAACAAGCTGCAGCTGTGGTATTTGCAATTTGCATGAATAATTTGAGTTCTATTATATTTTGAAAGGCCATGGGCACTGGCAAGATGGTGGCTATTGTAGCAGAAACGCTTCCCTCATGGATCACATAAAGACTGCATCGTTTTGTGTTTTGGAGTGATAATTGCATTATTGATGAAGTACAGAGCATTGAGAGGCATTTGGCATTGTGCCGATGTTTTTTCAATGCATCACAGAGGTGCTGAGGTACCTTAACTTCCTGTTCTTTCCCAATAAATAATTCTTAGAGCTCATTTTTTTGTACAAAAGAAATTCATGAAATTGTACTTGAATGCGTTAAAGAATGTCAAGTCTATTTTCGGTAGAAGAACGTTGAGTCCGCACACCAGAATCTGCTCCTTAGCGTTTTTTTATTTGTAGGCTATAGATGAAGGACGTGAAGACTCAATCAGCAGCACTACACAGAGAGGTGGCCAGTCAGAATTGGAGGATGACTGAGTGCAGAATGGTCACTGGAGAATAGATTGTAGGAGACATCACGCTGGGACAAACGTTCTCCTTTTATCCCCTAAATGAAACCAATGCATTTAGCTTATAAAGCCTGAGGGACAAGGGCATCTTTAAGGAGCCAGTCCAGATGTGAATCTCATTGAACATCTTTGGTATGATGTGAACCTGAGGGTTCCCAAACATTCCCCTTCAGATTGGACAGCTTATTAAAGTAGTTAGAGCCTTCTGCAGGGAGATTTAAAGTGAGGAGGGACAACAACTGAAAATGTGCAGATAACATTTTTAGAGGGTTGATAAATAAGCAAAAGAATGAACATGATTTGATATTATGGGGTAAATATAGGACTAATTTTTGCCCTAATTTTTTTTGCATTTCGGATTTCTGTTGAAGGCTAGGTTAGCCTATGATATTAACAATACATTGTTTTGCACCTGTCAGTTTATAGTCATGTGATGGAAACATATGCACCCAATTGTAATGTGATTTTTTACAGTGGGTACTATTAATTAAATTCCCTAATCCCTAACTTCACAACAGTTCATGACATGTGATGACAGCCCCCCACCCCCTGCCACTGGCAAGATAGGCCTACAATATCAGTCCCCGCAGACTGTTGTTATAATTAGCAATATAATCAGCAATATTGCCAGAGTGAAAACTACTGGCATGGTGTCCCTGTTAATATAAATTCATTGAAGCCCTTTGAAGGTGTAATGATTTTTTTTCGGTGGCCTCTATGCACACAAATTATCTACAACCCAGGGGGCTAAGCCCCCCCTGTCTTTCAATACAAGTGACATCCCTGCTTCCCAATAATCATATACAGTTCATTAAATGTATTTTTTCTATCTCTTTTCTCATCTCACAGGGTCTGCATTTTTATTGTTGTGATAGCTGTAAGCTTAGCTTGCACTTCCAACCCTCCAGTGAGGCTTCCAAGCTCGTCTAGGAGGGAAGGTGATGTGTGCTGATTCTGAATGCCTGTGTGCTGAAGGAAAGCTCCTCCTACGATGTGCCAAGGATAAAAACATAACCCGCAACTTTATACTCTCACTTCACCGCACGGCGGCTTCGCGCGCAATCTAGTAAACTTTTCCCCTCCAGAATTTTTTAAATAGGTCTATTTTACAATGTAGACAGTTTTTTTTCTTCGCTTGACACGTTGTGTGCAACTGTAAGCTACTGAGGATGTAGAGTAAATGATTTCAAACTTCCAAGTTATCTTAAATGATAAAAAGGAAAATGTCTTTATTCACGTCAAATGAGACAAATTCCAGTTTCAAAAAGGAAACTAGCCTTGATACGCCGCGAGATGAAAGTCTTGCGCGAGTTGAAATAGCTATTTTGAGCATAATCTTCCTCTGCGCAGCAGTGCTGAATTTCGGACTCCTCTTGGTTCTGTGGAAGAGAAGAAAGCAAATGTCTCGAATGCGTGTATTCGTCTTTCATTTGTGCTTGGCGGATCTTGTCGTCACTTTTTTCCAGGTGTGCCCTCAACTAATGTGGGATATCACCGACAGATTCAGCGGCCCTGACATGTTATGCCGGTTGGTGAAGTACCTTCAGGTGGTCGGCATGTTCGCCTCTACTTACATGATCGTTGTGATGACTATTGACCGCTACCAAGCCATCTGCAATCCCATGGTAACTTTCCAGAGACGCCGTGCGCGATGGAACGTCCCAGTCTGCATCGCATGGGGAATCGCTCTAATCGGAAGCCTCCCTCAGATCTTTATCTTCTCCCAAGTTGAGATTGCTCCTGGGGTTTTTGAGTGCTGGGCTGACTTCATACGACCATGGGGACTGAAGACATACATAACATGGACAACTTTAGTAATTTTCGTGTTGCCCATAATGACTGTTGTTGTGTGCCAGGTGCGCATTTGTAGAGCAATTCAGATAAACCTCTACATGAAGACGCACCAGAACGAAGAGGATGTAATCAAGCAGCCACTGCCGTCCAGAGCCAGCAGTGTCGCTGGAGTGTCTAAAGCAAGGATTAAAACAGTGAAAATGACTGTTGTGATAGTGCTTGCCTACATTCTCTGTTGGTCCCCATTCTTTACAGTTCAGCTGTGGTCAGTTTGGGACGATGACGCACCGACTGAAAGTAAGAAAAATATTTAAAGCCACTTAAAGACAGTACTCATAGGCTACTGTGGTTCTGGTACATTTTTGTCGAATCTGTAATGGCTCTGGTTGGATGTTAAGACTGATTGAAGTGTTCAGATGTTAAGACCGACTGAAGTGTATGTGAAAGCAATGCGCATTTTAATGAATCACGTGTTATTTTTTCCAGGTGCGGTCTTTACCATCCTCATGCTATTATCCAGTCTGAACAGCTGTGCCAACCCTTGCATCTATCTCCTCTTCAGTGGGAAGTTTCCTAGACGGATCATGGCACTTCTGTGTACGGGTCAAAGGAGCGGTAAGGAGTCTAACCCAGATGAAGCAACCGTAGTCAGCACACTTTACATGAGCCTGAAGAGCGTATCGGACACTAGGTGAGCCAGTGCTCTACAATTGATTCAAACAATCATAAACAGACATTGCAGACTCCCTCGGAAAAGTGTTGCAAATGTAATATGCACTATGATGTGTTTGAATGAGTATGAAAGTGCTGTAAATAGCGCCTGGTTAGTTCAAATCATGTTGAGAATGAAACGTTTTCAACAGTGTGCATCGACTTTGTGTAAAATATCCCAATGCTTCTATTAAGCAGGCTAGACTTTCCACTACTTATGCTAATGCATGGCAACCGGCTGAGCAGTGGTGGAAAAAATGCTTAAGTTACTTGTGCTTCTATCATTTTAATTGGCAGTGACATTTTGAGATGTATTTCTCCACCACAGTTCAATTATGTAATATGATATGAATATGATGATACCTTCAGATGTTCAGATGTTTAATATTCAAACTGTATATTGTGCCACATGTTTTTGCTCTTACTTCTAATGTTCATTAAAGACTTTGCCTGATTGTCTTCAGTCAACTCAATTATGAAATCCATGTGGTACATTTCAAGTGATATGACATGGCAGACACACAATGAATACTTTAAACATCAATCACATCAATGCATCCATAACATTCACATAAAACACCTGGGCATGATTTTGAAAATGTAGCACTTCTAAAGAGGACATTTTACTTTCAGTATTGTATCCTGAAGTAATTATGTGAGTAGCATAAATTCACCTTTATTCAATGTCTGGTTTAATTCTGTCACGTTAGATTCTTTGAAAATAAGTCAAGAATGGTGATTCCTTTTCACTGTATCATATTCCTAAGATAAAATGTGATCCCTTCAGACATTCCTCATAAAAGGTTTTACATCAGACATCTTCACTGCTTTCAGCATGATGTTTTGTCTTTTCAGTCAATAATAGCCTATTTTAAATAAAATAAAATGAAAGGTTTAAAGAGGGAAACAGAAATTGCTAAAATTTCCAAAAAACTGAACAATGACTGTTAAGATTGTCTCGGGTCACAATACCATAAGTTAAGCCAGCATGCCAGAATTCATTCAGAGGTAAATGTGGTACGTGATGACAATACAAGACAATCAATGAATTTGTACTGACATTCCTCAGTAGGTCATTCAACAGCCTGGGCTCAAATGACTGTTGGACTGTTGAGACTGTCACTTATATGAATGCTTTATAAAAAAGGCTACAGATGCTCATGCTTTTATACACAACAATGAAAAGGTGTAGAGAGCAAAGGTGTGTAATGACAGTGGAAGGAGGGAGAGTGAACTTTATAGTTCTGCCTCTCATATAATCATCCCTTGTGTGTCAGACATCTTACTCTCCCGGCTGTGACCTTTCTCAAATGGAGGGAGAGTAATCATTATTCCTGGCTCCAAACAATCACCTGACAGACCTGCCACTCTCTGTCCCTTTCTTCCTCTGCCGGAAGGCTCTCACGGACAGGCTCTCACGGACAGGAAGGAGGCATATTATCTATCTCACATCCAACACATGGATAAACATGGGTTGTCCACAGTCACTATCATTTTGCTGTTGCAAGATTTTGCTGTTGTGTGTAGTCTTTTACAGTTCATCATTTCATGCCTTGATTCTGTAAGACCATAACATGAATGAATACAATTTTGACTTTGTAAATATTACTATTATATTGGAGGTATTAAATCCATGAGATCAGTATTCATTGCTTCAGGCAATAGGTTGCAATAAACAAATGGTATATAAGAACATAAAGCAATATGACAGAACTGACTTGAATTGAACTTAATCACTGGCTGTACTTTGAACTAGGATAGCTAAAACCAGACATGTGGACTCGAGTCACATGACTTGGACTCGAGTCAGACTCGAGTCATGATTTTAATGACTTCAGACTTGACTTGATAAAATTCGGCATGACTTGCGACTCGACTTGGACTTGAATACTATTCACTCAAGACTTGACTTGGACTTTGCCTCTTTGACTTGTGATGACTTGACATGTCTCGAATCAAAAACTAAATTTCCTGATCGTGTACCAGTCAACCCAGAGTCCAAGTCGAGTCCTCTTCATTAAGATCCAACTTAAACTTATGCTAAGCTACTGCATTTAATTGTGAACATATCTAAGCACGCACGAGAGGGAGAGAAAACGAGTAGGTTCCAGCTGGCTTGTCATTGTTGATGATGATTGATATCTTCTTTTAAATATAAGAAACATATAAAAAGAAATCGTGGAGGCAAAAAAATACGAGATTAGAGGAGATTGTGAATTTATCCGTTTCTCACTAGCCTACTATACTGTTATAAACTATGAGATCCAGGTCACTATGACATAGCTGCACTCACTGTGATTTGGAAAGTGGACAAGAATATTATGAAGAGTTGTCCTTGCCTTGTGTAATGTAACTGGTGAGTCTTGAAGTATTCAATAATTTATTTACATGAAGCACATGATATGCCGATTGAAACGCATTCCACTCAGCTACTGTAGCTAGGTGGCTACTGGCTACCAGGCTCATAATTCACTTTTAATTGCAAACAGAAAATGTCAAGCAAGCATCATGTCATACATGCTTCTCTTTCCAAAGGAATGAAAGCTGTTTGTTCCAACTTAATATCATGCTTATCATTGTTAAAATTGTGCTATACATGTGGCACAAACAAGTTTGTGGACTAGCCATAGGCTATATTTGAACGGAGCTGGTAAAAAAAGATTATTATGAGAATGTGTGGACAGTGGCACACAATGGGCTTAAAGTGACCGTGCACCATTTACAAATTAGATAAACAGCATCAAATGTCTAGTATTTCTTAAGAAATTAATACTTTAAAACAAAATTATTGTCATTATTATCTTTTAAATAATATAAAAGTGTTGACCTTGGCTTCCCTTATGAGTCACCACTGGCAGACAGCCTAATAAATTGTTTGCAGGCAAATCTGTGGCCTAGCGCAGTGAAATACCATCAGTCAAATTATTACTCATCCTTACAGTGGGCTCCGCAATTTGGAAAAACATTATATATATTTGCAGCTGTGCTGAGTGTCATGTAGCTATCCATTTTGTAGAGATTACTCAGGTATGCACATGTGTATATTACACAGGTATGCACATGCATATGTCGTAAAAGATTACAAGACAGAAACATTGAACATATTTTAATCTGTATTTATAAAAAAAAATACTGTGGATTAGATGGAAGTGCTAAAATTATGATCGATAGTCTAATAATGGCATTATTAAGTGAAGAGTACCTGATGACTTGTTCAGGACTTGAAAAAGATTGGGACTTGGACTTGGACTCGACTTGGCTTTGATGTGACTTGGACTTGGACTCGACTTGCCCTTCTCTGTATTTACTTGGGACTTGACTTGGACTTGACTGCTAAGACTTGGGACTTACTTGTGACTTGCCAAACAGTGACTTGGTCCCACCTCTGGCTAAAACTGACTCATTTATTGTGTGGCCTAAGCAGGCATCCAATCCCTTCCAAACCCTTGCGTCCTTTAAGACAGTGTACAGTAGGAGATGTCAGGCTGGAGTGAACACAGCATTTCCTTACTGCGTACGTGTCCCTGGTCATCTGGTTTATCTAGCCAACGCCAGGACAGGAGCTGCAGCGACAATAGACTCAACTGTTCTAACAGACCTGCACGCCAGACAGTCAAGGTAATGAGTCAGTGCCAAAACACAGCTGTGGTTGTTGTTTGACACAAATGTTGTTGTTTTTTATGAAAAACGTAATATTGTTTTTTTTACTATTATTATTGTAGTGCGGTTATAGGATTTTGGCAGGATTTATAGACCTTAATGCTTAATATGTTTGTCTTGTCACCAGGGCTTATGATGATGTCCTCAATGATTGCTTTGTCAACAACAAGAGGTTTCCTTAAAAGCTTCCGTCATGTCTCTTTAGTGTTTGTTTCCTCATTTGCTTCAGAGATTCATTAAGTGTTTGCATCAGCTGCTCTGGCAGGTCAGAGACTGCACTTGTCAACACAGTAAGCTATTGTCTTGCATGATCTTCATATATACAGTACATATTCTCGGCAATACAATGCAACTGTATTTTACAAAAGCTGCAGTAATTGTCATCCAAACCAAATGAAACCTAATTGTGTTTTGGCCACTGTGCCATGCCGTACCCAGGTTTGTTGTCCCGGCCCTTAAATCAGTTTGTTCTAAGCTTTTGAAAGGCTCCTACTGTATGCTTTTGTGAGGGTCCTTGTCTGTACATCAGGAATATTTTGTTTTGGCTTATTCCCAAGAAATGTTACACAGCCTTTTGTGTTGAGTGTCAAGAATGGACGCCATGACATGCACACTACAACCCGCTGCTATTCTCAGTGGCTACAGGGTAAATATTTGGACATGATCTATCTCTTATTTAACTATGGCTGTGCTAGCAAATGCAGTGTCTTAGCGCTGTACAGGGACATTCAACATTAACCATATACCGTTTCAAACTGTGAGAAATTACGTTTTCAGCAAGTCTTTCTTTTCCTACCATGCATGTAAACTTCAGTGGTATTCTATACATACAATGGCATGGAATGTAATCATACAGTAAATAATTGTACAATTAGATTGCACTGTTGATATGTGGAGTACAATACTGTAAAATTTATGATGAATATTATTAATAATTATCACACAGTGATATTTATTTGATTTATTCTCTGTAGGGCAATAAGAGGTATTACATCTGAAAATGGAGACAGGGGTATTTTCATACAATCTCTCTGAATGTACATGTGAAATGAGCTTTTGTTTTTATGTCAATTCTTTACTTACTCTAGAGCTATAGAATGGCTCGGAACCACAAAGAGTTCAACTAAAATGTAGACTACACAGACTTGCTTTAAAAGCCTACAGTATATTTGACAAATATGTATTGACTTTTTCTGTATCTTAATCCCACTGTTGTCAAGCTTTTCTCTCTGTGCCCCTTGAACATGAACGCTCAAGCAGTGAAGTGTAATATAAGCCATGCCTGTGTGAATACGTTTCAAATGAAAATGCCTCAAGTTGTACATTTCCCCAGTTACTTTTCCCCTCTAAATCCTACCATTGGTGTTATTTACATGGGCTCCATGCAGTTGTGCCCAGGACAGTGCCGTTGGAGAGTAAAACATGATATCATGTTTCATGATATCATGATATCATGATATCAACACTGCCACCCCGGCTGCACTCTCCACTAACCTTACACTATCCCACACCCCTCGCCTATCTGGACGAGGAGGCGGGACGGGCCTGCTGATCTCCAACAAATGGAAATTCACCCCGCTACTGCCTTCAAACAAATATGTCTCATTCGAATTCCATGCCATCATAGTGACGCCCCAGCAAAAACTCTACGTGCTGGTCATCTACCGCCCTCCAGGCCAACTAGGCGACTTTATTGACGAACTTGACACTCTGCTATCCTCCATCCCTGAGCATGACTGTCCGCTTCTTGTTCTCGGGGATATGAACATCCACTTAGATGCCCCAGGCTCAACGGACTTCTTGGCCCTGGTCCACTCCTTTGACCTCGAACTGGTTCAAAGCCCACCGACTCACAAAGCTGGCAAAGAGCTTGACTTGATCTTCACTCGGAACTGCAGCACAGACACCCTCATGGTGACGCCTCTCCATCTTTCTGACCACTTCTTCATCCAGTTCAACGTCAGCCTGTCAGAACAGCCTCCGGCTCCTCAGCCGATGGTCACGTTCCGCCGCAACATCCGGAACCTGTCTCCAACGCACTTCTCCTCTGTGGTTGCCTCCGGTCTACCTCCACTCAACACCTTCTCCTCTCTGGAGGTTAATGAAGCCACTGACTCGCTCTGCTCCACACTGACCTCGTGTCTAGACGAAGCTGTGCCCTCTTACCACAAGGCCAGCTCGATCCAAACATTCTCATCCATGGCTAAATGATACCCTCCGATCGCTGGCGCACCAAACTCAGAGCCGCGGAGAGGAAATGGCACAAATCCAAACTAGCTGACGACCTCAAAAACTACCAGACACTCCTGACCTCCTTCTCAGCCAGCATCACTGCTGCTAAGACTGCTTTCTACCATGACAAAATCAACAGCTTACAGACACTCGAAAACTTTTCTCAACCTTCAAATCGCTACTCAACCCTCAGCTGCCTCCTCCTCCATCCAGCCTTACTGCAGATACCCTCGCCTCATTTTTTACAAACAAAGTGGCGGCAATCAGCAGTCAATTCTCTACATGCCCACTCAACGATCTGACTCAGATACCGCGACTCCTACAACCTCTAGGGACTGCTGGAACATTTTTTCAGCATTCACGCCTTCTCCGAGAGTGAAGTGTCCAGACTCCTGACATGCAGCCGTCCTACCACATGCTCGCTGGACCCTATACCTACGAGCCTACTTCAGTCCATCAGCCCGACCATCGCTCCAGCTATCACACATGTGATCAATGCCTCGCTAACCTCCCGCACATATCCAACAGCGTTCAAAGTGGCCCGGTAACACCATTACTTAAGAAAGCTTCTCTCAACCCTGCTCAAGTCGAGAACTACCGCCCTGTCTCACTACTGCCTTTCCTATCCAAAGGCATTGAACGGGCAGTCTCCAAACAGGTCTCTGACTTCCTTTCACAGAACAACCTTCTGGATCCAAATCAGTCTGGGTTCAAAAGCGGCCACTCTACCGAAACGGCTCTGCTGTCTGTAACAGAAGCCTTAAAGAAGCCAGGGCGACCGCCGGTCATCAGTACTCATTCTGCTTGACTTATCGGTTGCCTTTGACACGG
This sequence comes from Alosa alosa, assembly GCF_017589495.1. Lineage (NCBI taxonomy): Eukaryota > Metazoa > Chordata > Actinopteri > Clupeiformes > Clupeidae > Alosa > Alosa alosa. The sequence goes on from NC_063198.1 coordinate 6,997,951, forward strand.
TTAATCACCGTAGATCCTTCTCTCTATACTCGCTGACATGGGAATCTCCGGTTCTGCTCTCTCCTGGTTTGAATCCTACCTCACAGGACGCTCGTTTAACGTATCATGGCTTGGTCAGCTATCCGCACCTCACCATCTCACCACAGGGGTCCCCCAGGGCTCAGTGCTGGGCCCCCTCCTCTTTGCTATCTACACCACCTCCTTGGGACAGATTATCTGTTCGCACGGCTTCTCATACCACTGCTATACAGACGACACACAGCTCTATCTGTCCTTTCCACCTGACGACCCCCTGGTTTCAGCACGGATCTCAGATTGCCTTTCAGACATAGCTACATGGATGAAGGCACACCACCTCCAGCTGAACCTCTCAAAGACTGAACTGCTGGTCATCCCAGCTAAACCTACCATACACCACGACATCAACATCAAATTTGACTCCCTGTCTGTTTCACCGACCAGGACTGCAAGAAATCTAGGAGTTGTTCTCGACAACCAACTAAACTTCTCAGATCATGTTGCCTCAGTCGCCGGTCGGTCATGCCGTTTCGCACTCTACAACATAACGGAAAATCAGGACTTACTTGACTCAAGATGCTACCCAACTTCTGGTTCAGGCAATAGTCATCTCAATGACTCGACTACTGCAATGCCCTCCTGACAGGTCTCCCATTCTGCGCAGTGAAACCACTTCAGATGATCCAGAACGCTGGGCGGCGCCTGGTCTACAACCAACCCAAAAGGGCACATGTTACCCCGCTGCTCATCCAGCTACACTGGCTACCTATGGCCCAAGATCAAATTCAAGTCTCTAACGCTTGCCTACAAAGTAGTCTCCGGTTCTGCTCCCACCTACTTGAATGCCCTCATACAGACTTACACTACCTCCAGACCGCTCAAGGCGCCTCCTCTGACTAACGACGCCTAGCTCTACCACCGGGTACGCTCAAGCCAATCCAAACTTTTCTCATCTGTTGTTCCTCGTTGGTGGAACACACTGCCAGTTCCTACAAGGGCAGGGACATCCTTTTCCACTTTCAAAAAAACTCCTGAAGACCCAGCTCTTTAGAGAACATCTACTCTCATAGCAACACTTACAACAAGTCTTACTGATCCTAGCACTCACCAGCCGTTTTAAACTGACAAGTAACTGCTAAAAAACAGCACTCACCGACGACTTATTCTTACTGTACTCTAATGTTTTTTTGAAACTGTCCTAAAATTGTGAGAATTGTTCTAAAACTTACTGTTTACCATGTTGTTAGTCGCTTTGGTTAAAAAGTGTCAGCCAAATGCAATGTAATGTAATGTAATATCATCTGTTTGGGTAAACTTCCATTTCTATTTTACATTAGCATTCCCAAAGCATCCCTCTGCTGTTCCCACCATAGTGAACATGATTGCCACAGTCATTAGCCCCTTTATGAATGCTGTTAATAGATAAGCTCTAGTGCCAATTCTGACCTAATGATGCCTCTTCTTTTGATCTCCCCTACCAAACACCCCCCCGCCCAACACACACACACACACACACACACACACACACACACACACACCTACACACTCACTCGCTCTCTCCCAGCAGGATGCATGGTAGAACATCTTCAAAAGGGCTTTGTGGTGGAAGGAGATTACGCTTACACTGTGACTGTCAGAGGAGCCGCGCTGAAGTGAAATACGTCTGATTGGAGTTATGTAAGCTGCTGATCTTTCTCTCTCTCTCTCTCTCTCTCTCTCTCTCTCTTTTTATCTCTCTTTTTATCTCTCTCTCTCACACACTCCATAGGTTCTGATTGACAAGGGAAAGGATCATTAGTGAATGTAAGCATGCCACTTTTAGTGAGAATAACACAGAGTGCTGGCATCTCAAAGAAGACCTTATACACACAGTCATTTTAGTGACTGTGCCAGTGGAAACAGCAGTCTGTCTTTCATAAGAATGCTCATCTTAGAGCTGTTTAACATATGAACAATATTGTGTGCATTATTCTATATGAAAAAGAAAACTTTAATTCTATGTCTCTTTTTGCATTTTGTGACGACCCTCCCCTCCCCCTGCTGTCTGTGTAGAGGCCTATGCATCGACTGTGGTTGTTAATTGACTGATTGCACCTGGAGTGGGCGTGTCTATATAAGCCTGAGGATCAGCCTCATTTGGCTGGGGGGACTCTTTCTGACATTCTAACTCTTGTACGCAGACACACATTGAGACTTTCATTCACCACATCCAGACACTCAACATCCACTCATTTGCACACACTCTTTTCTCTTTCCCATGTGCTCACACATCCATTCTTTCAAACTCTACTCCATCATTGCAGGCATTTCCATCTTTACAACTGCAACCAGTAGCCCCATCATATCCCACAGACACAGTTTTCCTGTTAGTAAATAAACTTAAGTATTGAAATTGCATTTGGTCTTGGCCTCCATTTCATGTTTGCTGCCCACACGAGCCTGGGCCGTAACAATATCTTAAAAAAAATATAAAACTGTATACTTAAAAGAGTGCATAACTGCATAACCTCATAAAACCTTAGTGCTGCTGTCTGAACAACAACAACAAACTCTGTTCATGTTATGTGGGCAGAAAACACATTCCCCCAGAAATGTTTTAATTAGTTTGATGTGATTTCCTGTATTCTGGTGCATTTTGGGGATGGCCAATACTTTAATTCAATCAGATTCATAGCCTACACCCTGATTTGTTGATATTAAGGCAATGATTCCATGCAAAGGCTTGGGCTTCAGGGCCCCCTGACCTCTTGGGCCCCTGGGCCTGGGCCCGGTAGGCCCATGCAGTAATCCATCCCTGGGCATGGCTCACGGTCCGCTGGCATTTGCTCATCGGTTCTCTGGCGGGTTGCATACAAATGGCCCAATATGTTGCCACTATTGGTCTAAAATTGTTTTCATTTGTTCAGTTATATCATTTTTATTAACTTTTCTTAATATTCATGACAAGTTAAATTTAAAGAGATGGTGGTCCAACGGTGGACCACAAATGGCACGCCACCGGCGGCATTCCACCAGTGGTCCGTTATCTGACAATCTGATTTTGCTATCTGGGCTAGAGAGGACAATAGAGTAAACCATATGAATTAATATGAAATGTTATTTAATGTAAGAAAGAACCATTATTTACTGTAATAAAGAACAGTATATGACAGCTATATGCCTTGTTTGCTCAGAAGTGGGTGTAGTAAAGGAGTAAATCACCAAACAATATGATAGCTGCCCATGCAGAAAAAACATGTAAACAATTCAGTATGCCTCTTTGTGGAATTGTGGGATACATTTCAAATGCTTTATTTCTTTCTTCCTGTTTTTGGTAACTTATCAACCTATCCTTGTGGAATAGTGGAATATTACTAAAAACTACAGGATAGTAAGAGCTGAACTGTTGATTTATCCAATTTCCACCACCACTAAAAAAGTGGGCCGGTCTTGGGCATGAAACTCCCGGGCTGAAAAGTGGCCCCACTCCGGCCCTGATTACCATGCATGTTCATGATTCAGACCCAAGGAGAGACTAATGACAGGCACTTGGTCAGCATCTATCTGGGCTCAACACTGGCCATTGTTCAAATACACAGATCACAATAACATTATGATGACCTGTGTAATATTGTGTGGGTCCCCCTTTTGACGATCTGGCATTAGCAGCAGATCCTTTAAGTCCTGTAATTGGTGCCTCCACATTCCACACAGATTCTTGATTGGATTGAGATCTGGGGAATTTGGAGGCCAAGTCATCACCCTGAACCTGTTATGTTCCTCAAACCATTCCTGAACCACTTTTGCTTCTTGGCAGGGTGCATTATCCAACTGAAAGAGGCCACTGCCATACTGTTTCCATTAAAGGATGCACATAGTCTGCAATAATGCTTGGTGGTACATGTCAAAGGAGCATCCACATGAATGGCAATAGGTTTCCCAGCAGAAAGCAGACGATTGGCCAAAGCATCACACTGTGTCCGCCAGCTTGCCCTCTTCCCATAGTACATCCTGGTGCCATGTGCTCACCAGGTAAGCGACGCACATGTACCTGGCCATCCAAGTGATGAAAGAAAACGTGCTTTATCACACCAGGCCACTTTCTTCCATTGCTCCGTGGTCCAGTTCTGATGCTCGTGTGCCCATTGTCAGGGGTCAGCGTGGGCACTCAGACTGGCCGGTGGTAATGCAATTTGTCCCCACGTGCACTTATGAGCCTCGGCCGCCCATAACTCTGCCGCCGATTCAACGCTTTTTTCTTTTTTTTTGCTTACTAATTATTCCTTATTTTTAAATTTTACCTTGTGTGTTTTATGTTTTTTTTTTTTATTATGATCTTTACCTTTTGAACTATTCTTTGACTATATTGCCCTTCTATGCTTTTATTTGTTATTATTGTTTGGTTTTGTATATGTAAAGCACATTGAATGACTCTGTGTATGAAATGCGTTATAGGCTATAAATAAACTTGACTTGACTTACCTTCTTTGAAACTCTTTTGACAGGTACTGAATGCTGCAGACCGGGAACACCCCACAAGAGCTGCTGTTTTGGAGACGCTCTGAACCAGTCATCCAGCCCATTTTTCCTAACACATCAACTTTGAGGACAAACTGTTCAATTGTCCCAGCCGTGGCGCAACTGGTTGGGGCACCTGCACTGTACGCTGGCGATCCAGGTTCGATTCCCGCCCCGTTGTCCTTTCCGGATCTCACCCAGACTCTCTCTCCCACTCACTTCCTGTCACTCTCCACTATCCTGTCACGTTAAAGGCATAAAAAAAGCCCCAAAAAAATACTTAAAAAAAAAAAAAAATGTTCAATTGCTGCCGGATATATCCCATCCACTGACATGTTCCATAAGAATGAGATAATAAGTGTTATCATCCATCCGTGGTCACATTATGGCTGATCGGTATCAATGCATAGGGTTTTTTGAAGCAGTTAAAATACATCTTACTGTCTACGAAACTTAAGAGAAAGGCAAATCAAAACGTATAAAACTCTCAGAAAGAGAACGAGTGAAAATGGGAGGGGGGGGAGGGGTACCAGCTGAGACTGCCTGATTCCAGCTGACAAGATGAAACTAATCCGTGAAGACAACACAGTGTAACAATGTACTAGGCCTACCATCCACTCTTTTGTAAAATGCATAAAAATAGATACTGCGTCTCACTGGATTAGTTAGGTCTAAAAAAGACAATATTGAAGACAGATTATCATAAATTGATGATGATCAACAGGATGTCCACTTTCATGTAGTAATTCATCTTGGTAAAGCTCTGATGTCCAGGGTACCATTTCAAAGAAAACAATGTTCAAACACATCATCTTAATAATACATAACACTAAGGGCACCTCAAACTCTTTGAAGCAGGGAATAATGAAAAATTCTTTCTGACAATGCCGATGAACTAATAATTCTGGTCAGCAGTCGCAATGGACACAACTCCCTCAGAACCTCCACACCCTCCCCTTTCATGTCATCTACAGCCTGTTCAAATGGGACAGGTTCTATGGGATCTCCAGTGGCATGCAATATTCCCTGTTAGAAGAGAGCTCTGAAACGTCAATGTTTTAAACTTTTGTATGTTACTAATGTGTTACAACAGTGAATGCAAATTGCTGTGGTGACAGTTTATGACTGCAGTCACTATTACTATTCAAAATACGGAATTGGAATGGACATGTTTTTTGTTTTGCATGTTCGTGATTGAGACTTAAGGAGAATCTACTGTCAACATGCATGCCAACATCTATCTGGGCTCAAAGTCAGACTTTATAACTGTGCATAACTTTTTGGCACTCTTGTTTGACTTTTTGAATCATTGTGCAAGTCCTCTTTAGCCCTTTGCTATTGTTTTGACTAGGTGGGCTTACATGGACACTCCTATTCAGATTAGAATCATAATAACGGCTACATCGGAATAAATATGACACATATGATATGAACACCTTTATCGGAATAAAACTGTCGATCTGATTAGAATTTTAACGGAACGAAATGGGTGTAGGCCTATTCTGTTCTTATTCTTGTTCTTAAATGTGCTTCATTCGAGAATCAGTCCTTTCATTCACCCAAAAAAACATAGCTTATATGCTTCATCAGTGAGTGCAGTGAGTGTCAACCATAAATTGAATAGGCCTACCTTTTTTGTAAAAAGGAAGAAAAGTAGCTCAATCTCAGAATAAGATTGTAGATAATAGTCTCTTTCAGACCAAGTAGTTAGAGGAACTTAGTTATAGGAACAGTCCACTTCTAAATCAGTTTTACTAACTAGCCTACTCTCCCACCAGAGTTCCCGAATTATTTTAGCAAAAGTGGGACATGAGTAATGTTTATCCGTTCCTCCGTTGCGATGAATGTGGTTGTGTTCTGCATGCCGTCCATTCTCATCAATAAAGTCTCTGACAGTAGTATATTTTCGGATATTTTGCTTACACAGGCAGCATGGATTTTAAAGACTGCATGGCTGTGAATGCAGGTTTGACAGTGAAGGTAAAAGACCCTGCCCTGAAGGAGGAGCTGAGAGAGTTATAGGAACTGCGGTCAGAGGAACTTAATAATCCCTAAATCTGCTTTGTTCAAACACGAGAAAAAAAGAGTAGGAACTGCAAAAATCCCTCGGGGCGTAAGGGACTATGTTGAAAGTTACAAGAACTGCACAGTCTAGTTGTGCAGGTTTTCATTAGCTAGCTTGTCATCTCACTAGCAGTCCCTCACTGCCTTTCAACATGAACCTTCCATTATTTTTAATTCTCTTGAACCCGTAAACAACATTGAGGAAAGAATCAGCAGATGGCAACAGGCATAAGCACTGAGGGCTTCCAAACCAAGGCTGAAGGAACCTCATCAAAGGAATATGCTGAAAAAAAACCCAAAGAAAGAAACAAACAACATAAAAATAACCTGCATGGTCACACGTGCAGGCATCTCCTCAAGGGAATAAAGCTCTTTCCCCGAGGAGGTGCTAATGGACCCAGCGAGCGGCAGGTGCATGCATGAGGGCCAGCTCTGAACACGTGTGGGCTCGATCACCTCACTGCCTGATCGAAGCTCTTCTTGGAAAAATAAAGAATACGTTTCAATGAAGCATCACATCTCACAGAAGACATGTGGGGTGTCATACTTATAACTCATTGACATTCATGCTCTCGTCTTAGGAGGTATGGATGGGAGTGGAGGATTGACATTCATGTTTCTGTGCCCAAATGACCCCACCGCCTATTTCCTGTAAAATGAAAGACAAACCACTAGCTGAAGGATTGTCTTACCTCTGTATATGAAATCTGATTTCAACATCTATAATGAAAAGAGAGCTCTAATAAAATGTTGTGATTACATACAGTTACACAGAAAACCATGTGAAAAGATGTGTCTCCTTTTCAGTGACCTTAATGACTTTTTTCTTTTCAGTATGGCCAGAGGAGAAAAAAAAAGTATACAGGATTCACCATCTAGCACTCTGAGACTCTGTAAAACTCACTCTTCACCATGGCACCTCTCCTTGTCTTTAAAGTTGTGAGAAATAGCTTCTTTGAGATGATTAATTTTCTCTCTCGCCAGCATAGCAGCTGCTGCTGAATAGTCCAGACACGTATGTTCTCTTTGCCAAATGTGTTGCACTCACCAGGTGGTTTTAGTGTAGGGGTGCTTGCCTCGCACTCCCGATGAAGCTTCCTTCAAAACATCATGGTGTGTGTAGTCAGGTAAGGGTAATTTTGTCTGCCATTACTGTAATGGTTCAGGCTTTTTCTACACAGCCAATGGGCAAACACTTTCCCACTCTACCCTCATCTTCAACCCTTTCAAATGTCGGTTGGGAACATCTTTCATTTAGCTCGGCAAGGTTTCTCGGAATTAGAATGAAATTGAAGTTCAGTGTATCCAGTACTTCAGGCATTTCAAGATAGCTCAAACTACTGCTACTGACTACTTGTTTACTGACAAACAATGCTAAATATTTACTAATGCTACTAAAATGTTAGATGTTCATAGGGAGACAACTTTTACTTGCAGTGAAGCCCACACATAATGCAAGATGTGTGTGTGTCTGTCTGTCTGTCTACATATGTGTGTGTGTGTATGTGTGTGTGAGCGTAACGGCCTGGTGTAGGTAGTAAATATTTTTCACATTTTTTCACGTTTGTGAAATTAAATTAGTTGAATGCCGGTTTGCCCTCAAGCCAAAGGGGGCAGTAGTGAGTGGAATGGGGTCAATCAGTGTGGAGTGGAGAGAAGGTGGGCATTATTAAAAGATAGGGTGTCTCACCATTTCTGACTGTAGTGCCACTTACTATACTTTTGGCTAGTTAAAATATTTTTGGGGGTGTTGAAATATGTTTTGGTAGTTGATATCCGTCACCCAGCTCTACAAGTGGTACACATAGAAGCATGCCAGGCACTGGTGAGTTGTGACAGAAACAGAGGCGAAATGGTGATGTAGCAGTGATGGTGATGTACAACATCATATCTAATCACAACCACTTTCTACACAAACAATTTGAACTGCTACTATCAAACTGTAGATTCAGAGTATCCCAGTTTAATAAAATGAAGCTGAAACACTCTTTTGTCCATCAATCAATTCTTATGCTCAACACTGAATAAAAAAAATCTAGATCAAGGATAAGGTGTCCCTTCAGCAGCCAGCAGCCAGACCAACAGACACCCTGTCCCCTTTCTTGCTGAATTACTGAAGTTAAGCAGGAATGTGCTTGGTTAGTACTTGGATGGGAGACCCCCTTGGATAACTAGATTGCTGCTGGAGGTGATGTTGGTGGGTGGCCAGTAGGTGGCACTCTTCCCTCTGGCCAAAAAATCGATCCCAATGCCCCAGTGCAGTGACAGGGACTCTGTACTACAGGAGATGCCGTCCTTAGAATGAGACGTTAAACTGAGGTCCTGACTCACTGTGGTCTTTAAAGATCCCATGGCACTAATTGCAAAAAGCAAGAGGTTCTCCGGTGTCCAGCTAAATTTCCAACCTGGCTCATTCACTCTGGCCCCCTAATCATGCCCCAGCGTAATTGCCTAATTCACTCCCTCACTCTCAAGCTAGTGTGTGGTGAGCGTTCTGGCGCATAATGACTGCTATGCATCACCCAGGTGGATACTACACATGGGTGGTGGTTAGTGACCCCCACAGTGAAGCCCTTTGAGTGTCAAGAAAAGCGCTATATAAAATGTAAACTGTTGTCATATGTTTTTGTCCCGTTTGTGGTGTTTGATGTCACTGCCCTGCCTATTGTGTGTATGTACAATATGGAGAGATTATAAAGAGTTTATAAGAGATTATAAAGTATCTATCTATCTATACGTATTTTTGCACTTGAATTTTTACCCACTAGTGTTACATGTCTGTCCTTTTTCACAATGGAGCAACTATGAAATGGACGCAAGACAAATGTCAGACTTGTCTGATAAAGTTAAGTAAAGTATTATCTACTGTATCTATATCTATGTTAAAGGCTGCAATGTGTGCCTTCTTGTGTTCCTCTTCCCCTCAGCTCCCTCCATTGTCATGGCAGCTGCTCCTCCCCTCACTGCGCAGTGTCTGGTTTTGCTGCCTCCATGCAGCGCTGCCTTGAAGTCGATGGTGGGGCCCCAAAAGGCCATATACACCTGCACCTTGCAGCTCTGAGATGAATCCCTTACCTAGACTTTTCATTTATTGGTAGTGTCTGACTTCAAATAACTATTTTTTATTATTTGTGTGACATATTCAGAAGAAAGGCATGGTTGTAAAAAAAAAACCACTTGATTTTCTTGTTATCTTTCAGGAAACATGGTTTGGTATCTTGAGATGACAAAAGTTTCTTTTGTTTTGTTGAGATAGCATCATCATTATTTTGTTTATCTCAAGAAAACAAAGCAAACTTTTGTTATCTCAAGATAACAAACCTTATTTTCTTGAGATAACAAGAAAATCAAGGGATATATCCAAATAACCTGTCATTGTGAAATGATTGTTAACATTCAGAATGTTGTATGTTTCTCACACAATATCTTTTCACAATTCAGCCAACTATTAGAGATTGGGTAATATAGACTGGCTAAAGAGACACACGATTATAGCATGATATAAGATGATATTTTTTTGTGATTGTTGTGTCTTTACTCCAACATAGTATATTAAAATAAAGGATTCAACTCGGAGGTAAAATGAACGTGCCTTTACTTAGCTTCATCTGTAGACAATGACACCGTATCAATGCACCAGCGGATAACCTATAGGTAAACTCAGTAGCTAGGGGAGTGGTTCCGCTGAAGTAAATAGATCCACTTTATATACTACACTCCTTCCCTTTTAGATTAATGCTACATAACTAAGTAACATACAACATTGCCAATGCATTAAACACAATTTGTTATTCAGTTGACAAATATTGAAACCTTTTTTTTTTTTTTTTTCAGTCCATAAGTCTCATAAGTGAACTCATAAATCCAATCTTTTCGGTAGTGCCCTGAGTCGTTCAGGGTTACGCCTGGGAACTTGCGGAGTGCTCACTGCAGGGGGCACTTCCTCTGTAACTGTGGGTGTCACTGTACTGTGATCAGAGTTGGTTCCAGGATCAGTTGGACGTCCTGGTTGCTCCGGTGACTTTGGTTGAGCATTCAACAGCTGATCCAAATGACGTCTCCAGGTCTGCTCGCCAGTGTCCACCTCGTACATCAGAGGGCCGCTCCTAGTGACAATCTTTCCAGGCGTCCACTTGTCCCCTCGGTAGTCACGTGCCAGTACCTGCTGTCCCACATCGAAGCTCCTTGGCGGTTCACTTGAAAAGCCACTGAACTGTTTGTTCTGCACTTCTCTCCTCAGGTTTGGTTTCAAAAGCGAGATCTCAGCTGTCTGTTCATAAACAGCATTGCAGGTGTCTGATTAGTTGTTGCATGGACAGAATTGCGGTACACCAGGAGGAAAATGTCAATTTTGTGTTGAAGTGAGATGTCTTCTTTTGTCATTGCTTTTATGAACTTTTTGAATGTTTGTACGAACCGTTCTGCTAACCCATTTGTGGCTGGATGGTGAGGTGCTGACTTGAAATGCTTGATACCATTCTTTTTCATGAAATCTTGAAACTCTTCAGAAGTATACTGTGGGCCATTGTCACTCACAATTTGCTCAGGCAGGCCATTCCTGGCGAAGATGGTTCTCAGAACAGAAATAGTCTTTTCTGATGTTGTTGATTTCATTGGGACTACTTCTGGCCATTTTGAGTGAGCGTCCACAGCTATGAGAAACATAGAGTTCATGAAAGGGCCAGCAAAATCAATGTGCACTCTCTGCCAGGGTGCAGACGGCCATTCCCACGGATGTAGGGGAGCCTGTGACGGTGCGTTTTGAATGCTCTGGCATCCTGGGCAGGTTTTGGTGATGTCCTCGATTTGTTTATCTATCCCTGGCCACCATACGTAGCTACGGGCCAGACTTTTCATCTTCACCGTGCCTACGTGACCCTCATGTAGACTGTCCAACACTCTGGTGCGAAGCCTGGAGGGCACTACCACACGTGATCCACACATCAGGGTTCCCTGGCAGACTGACAGCTGATCACGTCTTGCTGAAAACTCAGGAAAACATGGATTCCCATGGGCAGGCCAACCTTGTACTGTGATGTCATACACCTTGGAAAGTGTTGGGTCATTCTGCGTTTCTTTTCGTATCATGGCATTTGTAACTGGCAACTGGTCTACCAGTGTTGTGTGGAACATTTCAGCCGGGTCACTCTTTGATGGAATTTCTTCCACAGATGTTGACAGTGGGAGGCGTGACAAACCATCAGCATTACAGTGTTGTTTAGTACCCTTGAACTCGATGTCATCTGAGTGTGCTCCTAAGAACAGGGCCCATCGCTGCAGTCGCGCGGCTGACATCACTGGGACTCCTTTTCGTGGATTGAACATTGATACTAGGGGCTGATGATCAGTTACTAAGGTAAACCTTCGGCCATAGAGGTAATGGTGGAACTTTTTTATACCCCATACTAGGCTAAGGGCCTCCCTGTCTATCTGTGCATAATTGCGTTCGGCACTTGAAAGGGACCTTGAAGCGAATGCAATTGGGCGTTCCAGTCCATTATCCATTGTGTGCGATAGGACTGCACCGATGCCGTACGGGGACACGTCACATGCTAGACGGATGGGTCTGGATGGATCATAGTGGGTAAGTAGCTCGTCAGATGTTATTAGTCTTTTTGTTTCTGTGAATGCCTTTTCACATTTTTCTGACCAATGCCATTCCACTCCTGTCTGTAGTAGTGCATTTAGTGGATATAGCACTGAGGCAAGGTTTGGTAGAAACTTGTGGTAATAGTTGACGAGACCCAGATACGATCTGAGTTGTGACACATTTTCAGGTTTAGGTGCTTTCAGCACTGCCTCAATTTTCTCTTGTGACTTATGCAAGCCGTGCTTGTCAATGACATGCCCGCAGTATGAGATTTCACTTTTGAAAAACTCACATTTCTCACTCTTTGCCCGTAGGCCATACTCATTCAGCCTGGTGAGGTTTGCTCAGGTTTTGGAAGTGATCATCATCATCTTTTCCTGTTATGATAATATCGTCCAGGTAGCATTGTGTTCCAGGGATGTCCTGGAGCACCTGATCCATGGGTCTTTGCCAAATGGCTGGGGCGGACGCAACACCAAACACAAGTCGGTTGTATTGGTAAAGTCCCTTATGCGTGTTGATGGTTAGGAACTTTTTGCTTGACTCCTCCACTTCCATCTGGAGATAGGCCTGTGACAAGTCGATCTTTGAAAACTTCTCCCCACCAGCCAATGCTGAGAAGATGTCTTCGATTCGTGGAAGGGGGTACTGCACCGTGCGCAGCACCGGGTTGATGCTCACTTTGAAGTCCCCACATATACGCACTTCACTTTTTCCTTTCTTCATCACGGGAACAATGGGCGTAGCCCAGTCACTCCAGTCAACTTTTGAGAGAATGCCGGATGCCTCCAAGTTCTGCAGTTCGGCGTCTATCTTGGGACGTAGTGCATACGGCACCGGGCGCGCCTTGTGGAATCTTGGGTTGGCATCTTTGTCAAGTTCAATTTTTGCTTTCAGGTGTTTAAGTTTACCAATGCCTTTCTCAAACACGTGTGCATTAGCCTCCAACAACTGTGGCAGTCTCTGGTCAAGCCTGCGGGTGGAGCTCTTGAGGCCTGTTGAGATATTCAAGGCTTTTATTGCATGCCAGTCAAGCTGAATTCTCCTCAGCCATTCACGCCCCAGTAGTGCTGGGCCTGTGGTTTTCAGGACATAGAGCTCTAACTTGTGTGTTTGGTCACCATAGACCACATCCACGTTAAGCTTCCCTTTTGGTGACACTTTTTCACCTGTATACGTTTTTAACATCAATGATGTCTTTTTCAGTGATAAGTGGGAGAACAGCCTGTCATAGTCGGTCTCAGAGATCACTGATAAAGCTGAACCTGTGTCCAGTTCCATTTTGAGTTTCACTCCAGACACTGTTGTTGTGACCCATATTATTTTTCTGTCTTCTTCAGTTATGCTATGCAGCTCTAAGCATGACAGGTCATCTTCCTCACTGCTGTTTGTGTTGTCTGAATGTTCTGTTACTTTGTGCATTTCATTTGCTTTGGCCTTTGATTTGGGTTTAAAACCTTTGTTCTTTCCAGATTTTTCCTTTTGGGCATCGGTTTGGTCTGATTTGCATGCTCTTTCTATGTGGCCTTGTTTGTGGCATATCCTACATGTCTTTTCTTTGAACCAGCAGTCGTTTGCACTGTGAGAGGATTTACCACACCTGTAGCATTTTTGCTTTTTGCCATTCAAGGACATTTGATGCACTTCGTTTTCTAAGCTTTTCTTCTGTAGCTCTGATGCACCCTTAGCTGCTGTTTCCATTGAGATAGCTAGTTCGAGTGCTTTCTTCAAATCTAGCTCTTTTTCGGACAGTAGCCTTTTCTGTGTGCTTGTACAGTGAATGCCACATACTAAACGATCTCTCAAGGCATCGCCAAGTCCTTCTTTAAAGTCACAATGCTGCGAGAGTCTGCGCAGTTCGGCCATATACTCGGATATGCTTTCATCCTTTGTTAGATTCCTCTTATGGAATCGGAATCTTTCCACTATCACTAGTGGTGCTAGCCTAGAAATCTAGACGCACCCTAGCGGCGGCAAATTAATTTGCTCAGCCTGTACGTCTAGTATCAAACCATAGAGATTTCTATTGGCTAACACCGTGGATGTTATTCTTAAAGAGTCTGAAGGCGGGCTTAACAGGATAACGACAGTCCTGCGACGGTGAAAACAAGGAAGGTGGCTATGGCGAACGAAGAGCGGTTGTTTGAATCGGCGTTGGTGTCAACTTTGGAGAAGCTGGACTTGTGCTTTTCTTTGAAAGTTGAGCAACACAATGCACTTAAGTCATTCCTTTCGAAGAAGGATGTATTTGCCGTTTTGCCGACCGGATACGGATATGGTCGTAGCGCTGGCCTATTGCATGCCTAGGCAGTTTGAAAGACAATTCTCTGCCCGCCCCTTGGATTAAGCGAGGTGAATGGTTCGATGCCAGACTATACATTTCAATGATATAGGATGGCCCGCCAGGCTATAGTGGTGCGGGATTTAAGTGCTTCTGTAACGTGTCAACAATGTCTTTATATGACTTGCTCGACGGTTAAGTAGGGCTCAGGAGATTACGCAGTAGACTGTAAGTTTTAGCTCCCATTAGACTGAGGAGGACGGAACTTTTTTTTGCATCCTCGATATCATTAGCGGCGCAGTATAACTCCACTCGCTCTATGTATGATTCCCAGTCTTCACTTGAACTATCAAACTCCTCTACTTTTCCAACGTAAGCCATTTCGGACATAAAATCCAGATCTTATCCGTTTATCTTTTCACTGTGTGCTATGCACTGTTACTCACGGATCCTTAGCTAGGTTTCGTTTCCTCTCTTGCTTTCGTTTCATCTCCTGCGTTTCGTCCTTTCTCCTTCCCTCCGGTTTAACTTTTTATTTCGTGCAGTTGTTTAGGGTCCGGTTTACTCGTCGCCAATTGTTGTGTCTTTACTCCAACATAGTATATTAAAATAAAGGATTCAACTCGGAGGTAAAATGAACGTGCCTTTACTTAGCTTCATCTGTAGACTTACTATGCACAGAGAATCACAGGCTCAGTCCCTGCCTCAGTCATTGCAAGCGCCTCTGATTTATTAATCACCACTATGTGGATACTGTTTTTAGAATTGATTTAGATTAAGTGTTAGTATAATTTGTAATTTTGTAATTTGTATTTTAGTATATTTTTATATATTGTATTAAGTGTTAGTATAATTTGTATTTTAGTATATTTAGCATATTCTTTATCTTCTACTGTCCTTACTGCTTAGTTGTGTTTTTATATTATATACTTTAATTACTCTTTCTGCTGTTAAAGAATGTGTTTGTGTTGTATGTATGCTGCTGAGACCTTGAATTTCCCCTGGGGATCAATAAAGTATCTATCTATCTATCTATCTATCTATCTATCTATAGACAATGACACCGTATCAATGCACCAGCGGATAACCTATAGGTAAACTCAGTAGCTAGGGGAGTGGTTCCGCTGAAGTAAATAGATCCACTTTATATACTACAGTGATAGTCTAAATGATGGTATGAAAATAGCACCACTCACCATTATGTTCTTGGCCATGAGTCACACACATGAAAGCCATGCAAACACAACAGTTAAATCTTACTCTTAGTCCTAACCATCATCAGCAATGAACTCTTCTTCCTCGCTTACAGTTGGGGCATACAGTACTTTATGTCAACATGTCATCTACTATATAATTGCCATATTATTGTGATATGACAAATTCATGGGCAGGAGTTCTAACAGTCTATCATGGACGATATGACATGGCACATACCACCTACGTATACCTTTCAATTGAGTTAGGACACAGTTGACATAATGTACTTTTAGTTTAAACCTTAACACCATTCAACTGAGTACTTTATGAGCAGCGTTACAGTCAGTGCACACTGACTGCGCCCTGTGGGGAACAAGAAAGAAGTGCTATAGTCTCTGATTCACCACCTCCTCTCAAAAACACATAATCTGAAGGAAGTTCTCCACTCAGATTCTGAGGATGAAATGGGTTTCAAAGCATATTTCACACATTATTTAATTTCTTTCCATTTCTGTAACAGTTTCCTGTACATGTATTTTATAGTTTGTTGTTTAAAGTATTCCCTCCTTGGGTGCTAACTTAAGGTAGACCATCACTAATATGATATTAGTGAGTATTAGTTGCATTTGGATGCAAAAAAAACCTTAATAATATGAAATATATGATATACGGTTGTATCTCAACATTAGATTTGAAAATGTTTCCTGGTAACATACATATATGTGGTGAATAAGGGTTGAAAGAGATAGTATGAAACCACACATGCAGCTCTTCTCTTGCGACTTATTAATGCCAAGGCAGGCTACAGGACACCAGGAAACGATCAATAAAATGCCTGTATTGGTATTTAGAGTGAATCGCTGTTGGCCATTAAACCAACATTTCAATGTGTAACCATTGTACAAAATACAATAATTACTAAACCATTCTATACAAAAGGCCTCAACACTATTATGGTTATGGATTTGGCAGATGCCTTTGTCCAAAGCGAATTGCTATTCGAATTGCTAATTGCTAATCACTATTGCTAATGATAGTAAATGCATCATTGGTCATTGTAGTAAATGCATCATCCACTTGTTCCTATGCGACAAACTAATCAAAATAAGAGAGGTGGACTTTAGCAGGACAGGTCACATATGTTGATAGGCCTACTTTCAAATTATGTTACCCCACTATAACTCTGCAGAAATGGACTGATATTGTACATTGTCATTGACATCAGCAAACACTTTATTTACATTATTGACAAACTCCTTGTCATTGTCTGTTAATATATTTTTTGGCACCTCAAACTGATATACAAACTTAAGGAGGCAGTTAGTGACCTCCACAGCATTTTTTTCTGCAGTTACAGTGACATAATTTGACAGTAGCCTATCAAAATATGTGACCTGTCCTGCTGAAGTCCATCTGTTCACAGGAGTGGTGAGGGGTAGGCTTTAGCTCTACTCTAGAATAATACACCCACACCCAGTCAATGTTCCATGTTTAAAAAATGTACAAAGTTTATTAGAAGAATTATACACATAACACAATTGCCTCATCAGTGTGTCAGTACAGCTCAGAACAGCTCATAGACTCCAATGAAACAGCGCCCTCTAGAGTCACAAAATTCGACAGGTCACAGAATTTGGTGCAACACCGGATCTGTGTTTGTATATTTAATACGTTTCATACACGTGTTTCAACACTGCATTTCGGTCGTTGCTTTTACCTTACCATTACTTTACGCATGCCAGTTATGTTAACACTCAATAACAGTTTATGTGATCTGTTAATCAATTAAATTCCCAACAATTTCACAACAGCTAGTTCTGGAGTAGGCCATTCAACTAGCCCGCTTGCTTATGACGAGACTCAGGCTGCGCAGTTGGCACCCGCTTCCTTATTTGGGTTTTGGGTTGCCAGGTTTTAGCCTATTACAAAATGGTTGAAATTGATCGTGTATGTGTAGGGTGTATTTCATACACAATCTGGCAACCTGAATGGATCAATGATTTTAAAATTAAGTTTGATGGCCATGCAAATTACGGGAGTTTTCCGGGAGAAATAACAAAACGGGAGGGTGCTGGGAGATGACCTTGAAATACGGGAGAAACTCGGGAAAAACGGGAGTGTTGACAGGTATGCTGGGACGTGAGCAACCTGTCTGAAATTTGTAACTCTTCTGGTAGCTGCGCCGAGAGAAATCAGAATCAAGTGTAACGGAAGCCAGCTAGCTTAGCTATGGGTGTGGAGCATTGGCACCAGTCGTGGCCTACTGGTTAAGGCTTTGGGCTTGGAACCGAAGGGTGGCCAGTTCGATCCCCGACCAGTGGAAATGGCTGAAGTGCCCTTGAGCAAGGCACCTAACTCCTCACTGCTCCCTGAATGCCGCTGTAGCAAGGCAGCTCACTGCTCCGGGTTAGTGTGTGCTTCACCTTACTGTGTGTTCACTGTGTGCTCTGTGTGTTCACTAATTCACGGATGGGATAAATGCAGAGACCAAATTCCTTGTATATGCAAGTATACTTGGCCTACAAACCTGATTAACTTTTACATTTAAATCTCACTCCCTGACGCCTCAAGAGTGCTGCTGGCATGCAAGCTAGTAGCCTGGGCTTTTAGCTTCTCTCTTTATTGTTTGCCTCCATGCGTCCTCCCACAATTCCCCCGACTGCCTGTGAGCTTCTCCTGACTATATGGTAATTTCTCTACTGCGTCACAGAGAGTTGTGTGGTTGTGACATCATCGTTAGCCTATATTTTACAAAAACGGGTGCTACGAGCCATAACGTGAGATACAAGTTAATGGAGCCATTCATACATTGTTCTGTTTTTTTAGAAATAAATAATGGACAAATAGAGCCTTTAAACACTTCAGATGAAAAGTTATTCGCTGTCAAAGGGACGCCAAAATTAGGCCTTTTGTATAGAACAGTTGAGGCCTTTTGTATAGAATGTTATCATATTTTGTACAATGGTTACACATTGAAATGTTGGCTTAATAGCCAACAGTGATTCACTCTAAATACCAATACAGGCATTTTATATACAGTAGTATACCTATAGGTTAGCTTGTTAGCCTATGGAATCTCCCATAGGGGGTATGCTTTCTGGATGTTCGCTTACCCTTTTGGGTCTGACACTCCTACTGCTAGCCTATCTTAACACAGGTGCCTCGAAGTGGGCGGCTTCAAATAGCCTACACCTCCCAATAGTGACCAAAGAACTCCAACATTTTCCTATTTACATGCTGTGATTTGTATAGTTAACATGTTCCCTGTGAACTTGAATGATAATGGTTGGAAGAACGCAGACATATTTGCTCCTACATTCCATGCACAGAGTTTAAGAGGATAAGCATTATAGGCCAAATTGACAGTGGGAAATACGTCTGATAATAATCTCGGAATAGTCAAATGTACACAAAAGCCTCTTGATGGGGATATATATATATATATAGGTTGGTCAGGGGAAGAATGGGACAGAGCACTACTGGAGAGTCTTTTTCTATGGATGTGTCATCAGCAAACGGAAGACCAGCCCAGCAACGATGATTCACGCTGTGAGTAAAATCAATGATATAGCCAGTGTCTCTGCTGTGATTGCATTCAAGTCCCCAGTCTCCAGCTCTGCGGGAGTCAATAGAAGTCACAATGGCAATTGCAGTCTGGCTCTTTTGATGGAGAGATTCATATGCAGAGGTGAAGCCCCGGTGTTTGCAGTGGTCAGAGGAAAAGAGAAATGTGCTTGCTCTCAGAGACACACTTTGCAGTCGAAAGAAACAGGAGAAACAGTCCATTAAGAAGCTCAATAGCAGTTTTGTTTTGATTATGTTTCCTTCACATTTTTGAATACTTTCTCTCTTTAATGTGGGATTTTCAACGTGAGTCATCCATTTCCACAAACTACCATGTGTTATCATAAAAATGCATACCCATCCTGTTTGTGAGCCGAATACAACTGCAGACATTACACCATATTACACTCTAATGTGGAAAGTGTGGGTTTTTTCGTGTTTGTCAAGATAATTCAATTGTACCTGTCCTCTACTGGTGGGATATCTGAACATTTTGTCTTAATGAGCAAAAATCATCAGAAAGCCATACCACCAGCACCACCACCCAACCTCCCCTCTACCCCCACACACATACTCACCACCACCACCCTTATCTCCCCCATTCCCACACACACACACTACCTTGCGCCATTACTTATATCATGCTGGCTTACACAAGTGACTCTCTGATGATTACATAATCTGTGAGGACAGCACTCTGCTTATTGTGCAATGTGTCACTCAGGCATTCAGGGTCATATGCAAACTGTTCATTTCCATTGGGAACGGACAGACTCATGTATTTCATTATTTTCATATCAAACTGATTTCTTGTCTTTCTGATACAGTTTCTAGAATTGTGATGTTGTGTACTGTTAGAGGTCATTAAATCTTGGAGACTCTTATATCTCATGACGTTTAGGGCTTTGTGAACTCTTGCATACAGATTGCATCTCCTCTGCAATAGGAAAAGACTTCCCATGGATCGCTAGACTGTTCATACACATTTTAACCAGAGCGTGGATATCTCAATCGGAAAATTAAACAATATCGGGCGCCTATGGACTAGGCTGGGTGAACCCAGCCTGATCTGCCCGCTATTTATTTTTTGATTTCTTAAAAGATTGAGCTTGGTCTGGTGAAAGCCAGACAAGTCATGGACTTTAGTTACACAATGCAAGGGAACATGAATCAGCCTATATTTGCACGAACAACAACGGACAACAGCTCTTCAACTTTGGCCCGTTAAAATGTGTATGAACAGTCTAGCGACGCATTTCATCAAGGCCCATTTGGACATGTTAGTTATTTGCACCACTGGTTAGATGTAAAACAGCATTTCGTTTCAGACTACTGTCATGGGCGGATTATGAACTTTGGGGCCCCTGGGCCCAGATGTATTAAGGGCCCCCCACTAATTGTCGTATATGTGGGAGGGGGGGTTTGGGGGTCCTGTATTCTGGTGCATTTTGGGGATGGCCAATACTAAATTCAATCAGATTCATAGCCTACATCTTGAATTGTTGATATTGAGGCAATGATTCCATGCAAAGGCTTGGGCTTCAGGGCCCCCTGACCCCTTGGGCCCCTGGGCCTGGGCCCGGTAGGCCCTTGCAGTAATCCATCCCTGACTACTGTTGCTTAATTTGTGCATTGACAAGTATCACATGAACTAAAGATGACTAAAATCTTATGCAGAAGAAGAAACATTCACAAAAAATCCATCTATCCAAAAATGACCTTTGTTTTTGATAGCTGTTGAAAACGGCATGGAACTGACATAGATGTTTTTGTTTATTAATAAATAAATAAATAAATAAATAAATAAATAAATAAATAAATATATAACATTATGCTGATACCTTTTGCTTTTCCCAAATACAATGTAGCCTACAGGTGTAAGTGACCTTTCATCAATCCAGTTGCAATGGATGAACTGTGATGAACTGCCCTACTTGTGATTGTTTAGAGATTTTAAAGGTTTTATAACAATGCTACAACTTCTTTGGCTATTCTACAATCTATTCACCATTTAGCTCGACTTACCTCACGTTTTTGTCTGTTTTTGTAGCAAAGCATGTTTATAATCCAACGCTATTGTGTGTTTCTCTATGGCAAAGAATGATCATAATCCGGTTTTAAGATCCTACCAAATTCCTGCATGGCATCCAATTCAAAGCTCATCTGACATCCCAATTTGATCGGCAAAGAAACACCTTTTTTGCCTTTACTTTGTTCATGGCAATGCAGTAAAAAGTTGTAGAGAATCATGAGTGCACCATAGGCACACACAGGCTATAAAACGTAAACTTGGGTCAGGTCAGATCAGTTCGTGTCAGAGATATGGAGCGCAGAAAGGTCATTAAATCACTAAATAAAAAAATGGCATTTATTTCTGTAAGGCACACACCACATATGTCTGTAAATTGCTCAGCCCCAGAGAATTCCTCCACCATGGCAATGATATTGCCAGATTCAGGACAGTCTGCCCTACACACACATGAAATGCATAGAGCTATGAGCTTGCTGTGGTGAGATACATGTCAAAATATAAGAATTTTTATAATACGCTTTTTTATATTTTAATTCTTTAAAAATCAAAATATCAATCAATGCTAGTACTAATACATTAAATGATGGCAGATCTGGATAGCCTAGACTCTGCTGAAAAAAACAATATATAATATGTGTGTGTGGTACTTACAATGACCAGAATAAATCCTTATGAATAAAGGTAGTGGAAATGCCCTAAACAGCTTAGGGTTAAAATATACATAGATTTAAAAAGTAGAATCCATGCAAAAATACTTTAAAACAATTATTTAATAAATATTTCAGGAAAATATAAATTCATAAAATTAATTTTATATTTCAGTAGGCTATTCAATTTCATTATTCTAAAAACCCAGAGTACCCCCCCCCCCATACCAGGATGGTTCGATCCAACCTGTCACATGCCAGCCGCCATGTCAATCACTGTCAAAACTCAAACGATGGAGTCGTGGTTGAAGTTTATGGTGAGTCGTGGTTCCAAAGTTTAATAAATTAGACACTGATATCACAGTGCTCTGTTTTAAGTCTTTTTTTCTCAACTAAAAATGCTTTGCGCTGGTTAGGGGGTACTTGGCTGAAAACATATTTCACAGGGGGTAGCCTACATCACTGAAAAAAGGTTGAGAACCACTGTTCTAGGCAGGTGCTATGGCACAACTGGCTAAAGTGCCCACCCATGCCACACTTCGAGTCCGACCCGGCTCATTTCCTGATCCCATCCCATCTCTCTCTTTCACTCACTGACTCACTTCGCTGCGCGGCGGTCATAATAATTGCCTTTTTATAAGCAGCCTACATATACCTACATGAACCTACACATATCCAACATGTGGCCAGAATTGGTGCAACATGTACTTATTCATGATGGATACATGTAGGCTTGTGTTGGAACATGAATACATGTAGGAAAACTGTACAATGTTGAAACTTCATTAAATGAACATTCATTAGTCTATTTGTGTCGTTATTAGTGACAAGCTATTTTTATTGTTGCTTAAACTATTATGCGTAATAACCATGATATCTGCAAAACAGGACTACCAATTATCTGTGAGATATGAGAAATGCCAGAGGCTGGCCTTACCACATTTTCTCTTTCTAAGGCCTACATCAATACGTTATGGAAGCATATGAGCCCACTTCAAATCATCTCCAAATATGTGATTATGTATCCTAGCCTATAGGCTAAGTTTAACATAGTTTTATGGACAATATCCCTCAGACTGCAATTTGAATAGATTTTGCTGTGCTGTACTGTAAAAGTAGGCCTACGGCCATTTCTTAGAGTGGCTTGAGATTAACATAGCCTAAATACTATAATGTTGACACTAATAAAGATACGTTTATTAAGTAGGCTAACAAATGAAAAGTGTTTTCAGCTGAAATGGCATGAAGGCTATATGTGGACCGCCTGGACCTTTGAGCAAAACATCAGCAGACAGAGAAGCCCTCAGCAATGCAGACTGCTCGGGGGAACCTGCTTATCCAACTGTGGGTCGCCAGTTGAACTGACAGGCAAAGTTCCTATGGTTCAAAACTACTCGCAATATGCTATTGACACTAGTTAACCACAATTTGTAGCCCTATAGACCTACCATGGCAAAATGGAATGCAATTCAATCCATGTTTATTCTAGCCTGGCGAGCCAGACCCACATTAAAATGTAGGGTCTGGGCACTCACCGTTCGCAGTGCTCAGTCCGAGGGGCGGGATAATCAGTTGTCTTTCAAATTCCCTCTGCACGCAATAGGACGCAATAGGATATTTGTTTTCAATGTCCTGATTAAGTTTCGATTTCTGGAGCTCACAAGCCAACGGAGAGTTGCTAGACTAGCCCTGGCAGCAAATGTAATTTGCTGCCGCTAGGGGCGCGTCTAGATTTCTAGGCTATGTTTATTCTATTTTTCAACCAAAATTATTCAAATTGATTTTAGGATTGCATTGTCACTTGTCAATTGCAGATTAAAATACAATTTGTTGGAAATTATTGCAAATTGCAATATTAAATTACATAATGAATTGGCAATTGCATAATGTAATGTCTTTTTGAATTGCATATTGCAGATTGCATTCTTATTTGAATTAAGCTACACATATGCTTCCATAGTTTATATAACTGAAATATTTATTGACTTTCCTACCTGAAAATGATGTTGGTCAAAGCATTCACTCTGAGTTTTATGAATATGACACTGAATTGTTATGGAATATCTGTTTGAAATTAAAATGTACTGGCAAATGTATTTTGTTTTGGCTACCTGGTACCTGTATAGAGAGGTCACGTGAGGTGTTCACCTGGCCTATGCCTGAGAGGAGGAAGTTTTAAAAGGGTAGCGGGGAGGGGAGGTCAGACAGGGAATGCTTTTTGAGAGAGTAAATGTTTACGAGTGGTTGCTGAAATAGACGCTGCATGCATGTTATTCTCAGCACAGGATTAACGCTTCTCCCACTGGAGTGGCTACTGTCTGGGGAGAACCGAAGAAGCAGCGGGACATTTTGAAGAGGAGCGACTCCTCGAAACAGACAAATCCAATAATAGTCTGAGCGAATTAGGGTTGAATGTGGAAGTAAATACAGCAAAAGGATATTTTGTATCAATCGAACCATTTCATGTAGATTAAGAATTTCAGGTGCCTATATACAGCGCAGATTTGTACCAGAAAAAAAATATTATTAATATACAGCTTTGAATGGACCATGGTATAATGATTATTGGGCAAAAATCGCATATTATCACATATAGATATTAGCTGATATCTCCCATACTGGTTAAAGGATCTTTACCAAACTTGGCGTACTTACTCACCATAAGTTCTTGATGAAATTAGTAGGTGTTTAATGTCTTGTGGTGAAAGGTCGTCACTTGAGGTCATATTTGACATGCAATGTTTGTTTTATACCTCTCAGGCAGATTGATTTTATACCTCTCAAGCAGATTGAAGGATCCTCATTAAACCCAACACAGTTAAGTAAGCCTCAATTAACTGATAAGGCATTAAAGATCATGGGGTCACAGGTAGAGGGTAAAGGTCATGAGGCCATAGGTGGCTGAGGCATAGAATCAACTATCTGAATTGACATTAAAAAAGATTAAGACATTTATTAAAGCAAAACAAACTTTATTTTCTGTATAAAAACAGTTGTTTCAACCTCCATATCTTAATTTAGTATTGTAGTAGTAGCCTCTCTGAAACCAGGGGAAATCAAAATAATTTGCCGTTTTAAAATGCAAACATCTGTGTGAATACCTGTTTTAAAATAACTGTTTCAGTTCATAAATGGCTTGTAACTCATACAATTAATCTCATTTTTTAAGAGATTGACAAATTCGTATTTAATTATATTATTGACATCTACCGTCAAAATCTTCCAAAATATTTAGATATTATTTTTTGCCCACCCGTAACTTGAACTGAACAGATAACAACGGACGTGCCACATTACTAACATCAAAACTGGAAGACAATGCTAGTCTTCAGGGTCACAGAAATTGCCAGGAGAAAGTGGACAACACCTTGTCCATGAAGGGAAAAATAGCAAGGGCCACAGTTAACAGTCATACTAACTTATGGAAAGTCACAACAGCACAGAAAGATATCATTTACAGCTGGAAGTAGCACTGCTTGTACTGTGGAAAGGACTACATGGGCAATATTGAAAGAGATATTGGTCAGGTCATGACTATGCTAGTGGTAGTATTTCACTGTTATTTACTGCTAAGCACATTTGCCTACAGTAATCGCAATCAGATTCTTGATTCTTATATACAAAGGAGGGATATTAAACTCATTGTGCTGTAGATAGGGACTCCCCATGTCAAAAACAACCAAGTCTATGTTAAATAAACATATGGCTATATTTACAGTAATTGAATTGAACATGGCATGTTGATTAGCATGTCTCCACCGTCTATAACCTTGTATGTCTGGGGATGAAAACTGACCTTAACCTTTGACCCCATGGCCCTGAGTCCCTAAGTTCATCTAACTTGTATATACAATAAATGTACTAGAGTTAATGAAGATCCATCAATCTGCTTTGGGGATATGAACCAAATACTGCATGTGAGTTATTTGTGTGACCCCTTGTAACCTTGACCTTTGACCTCAATACCTAAATTGTCTTGCAAGCTCTTTGACAACTTATAGTGGGTAAGTAGACCAGGTTTGATGAATATCTTTCAATTGGCTTAAGAGATATCAGCTAATATCAAAATGTACTAACATACGTTTTTGGCCCAAAATTCATTGTGCCATGCTCCATTCAAAGCCCTATATATTTTTTTCAGTACAAATCTGCGCTGTAGGCACCAGAAATTCTTCATCTACAGAAAATTACGATTCAAATGATACCAAATATGCTTTTGCTGTATTTACTTCTACCTTTGACCATTTTCTAGGCTAATTCACTCAGACCATAACCCAATAGTCCCGTAATCAAAAAATCAACAAAAGTAAACTGTAGGCCTATGTCACAACACCACTCCCCCTGCTGGTGGTACCTATCGCAATCAGACGTGGTGGACACTGAATGCACTTTTTCCTTAATGAGAGACAGTCTATGGAAGACATTAGGCATGGCTGCTCACAAACTTTCTCCATGTGAAGCGCAAACATTTGTGCTTGCAGATGGAAAGTCCCATGATGCACTTGGAAAAGTTCTGCTGGTGTATGACTAGTATGGATCCCATTGGTCCTTAGAGACTTATGTGATGCGAGAATCTGACCGAGCTTTCCTTCTTATCCTCGGTCTTGATTTCCTTGATAAAACATCTACCCAAATCAACATGGGTGACCAGACCGACGGGGTGAACTCAGAAGGTGGTGTGACTTTGTATCCTTTCCTCCGACGCACACCTGACTGTTTGACCTGGTCGGTCCCACATCAAACTTTACATGGCGCAATTTAAGCCTCTGACGGATGCTCTTCCACCTGTGGTGCTCCCCCTGGTGGAGAAGTGGCCAACAGTCTGTACGGATATAGTGGGAAGAACACAGGTGATTAAACACTCCATCCACCCCACTGATGAAGTACCAGTGAGATGTAGGGCCTACCGAGTGTCACCTATGAAAAAGGGCATTATTAAAGAGCACCTGGATAATACGTTGGAAGATGGTGTGATCAAGCCCTCTGACTCTACCTGGTCTGCTCCTGTAGTTCTTGTCAGTAAACCTTTTTTCTGTTGAACATTGCGTGCACCTGGAGCTACGGGAGGTGGGAGCACTTTATTTGACTTTTGGGTTGGGGATTTGTAGAACAAATGATCAAGTTTAAATGTACGTGCTTGGGCTGAGCTATATATTTCTGTTGTTTGGGGTAGGGGTTATTTTGTTAATATCATGGGGTTTGTTGCATGTATGAAAGCATTTAGTTGAAAGAAGAAACAAAACGTGAATGTGAAATCTCACTAAACGGCAGTCCTACGTTAAAATCCAATGACTTGGTGTCCGGATTATTTCCTTCCAAATTTAGTAGCGTTCATCTCTTATATAAAAAATATAGGGTTGAATTTGTTACAATGGAGCTGTGAAGAGGACAAAAAGTATTGTTGCTCTCATAACCTGGCAATTTGCTATAGGCATCAATGTGTTGCATTATAGTAGTCAACACAGCCACGCTCACAACATCAGAAAGGCATTCTCTCATTAAGGTTGTCATCAGGGATGAGGATAAAGTCCTTGTTTAAACTCACTGAAGCTGGACA
Organism: Alosa alosa; assembly: GCF_017589495.1. Lineage (NCBI taxonomy): Eukaryota > Metazoa > Chordata > Actinopteri > Clupeiformes > Clupeidae > Alosa > Alosa alosa. The sequence continues at coordinate 7,025,398 of NC_063198.1, forward strand.
AATAACCCAAAGCACTTAAAGAGAGCAAGGTTAGCTTTGTTTGTCATTGAATTTCAAAAGCCCTTTAAGGCGTTTTTACTCCAGAGGGGGGGAAACACGATCGCCCCTTGAATTAATTTCTCAGAAGACTTAGTTGATTTATGGGAACATTTTAGCCTCTGATTCAATAAGGACTTCCATGCTGCAACAGGAAATGAAGACAAAAGGAGACCACGTGCCAAATCTATGCTAATAGAAGACCAAAGCTGTGATGCTTGGAGAGCAAGAGCTTTCACATGTTCCTATTTTTTATTTATTTTTACATTTAGCTCTTAATGGAGAAGCAGGTATTCACATTAACCTTTGATGTATCCTTGACTACCAGGCCATGGCAAAATACGATGTTTATTAAATCCCATGCACTGGGGGGAAACACTGAACAGAATCCTTTTCACAGCAGGACACATCAGGCCATCCTTTGTCAATTTTGTTTTGGAATTCATTTTGATAGTTAGCAGTTACAGAAGATTTGTGAAATCCCTGTCTGTTCTTTCCCAGTGAAAAATAACGGATTCTAAAACAGATAGTTCCGGTCCTTGATTATGATTGCCGTTAAGATAGGGAGTCCAGACACATGCTCTCCTTTAAGATTAAAAAAAAAATGACCCCTTAAATTATGATTATTTCTGGTGAGTCATATGTCTATGGTGACTATAGCCCTGTTTAATATTGTGTGATGAGGTCTATGGTCTTCAGTTGCCTGACAGTTGCTCTTTTTACACTTTAAAAAGAAGACTAACAGTCTAGCTGTCATGGCGAGTCTCTCAGTGGCCATACAGGAAGCACCAAGCAGGAATTCTGAAAGAGGCCTTAGTGTCTTCGGTGTGTGATAGGCTATATTGGGAACTAATAAGACCCCTCCAGAGGTAAAGGAAATATTTATTTTTATGATGAATTTTCAGATGCAGTGGGATGTAGCTCATTTATCCAGCACTAACAGTGTGAGTACATAATTTTGAGATCATTGAGATAAATGAACCCCATTGTGCTCATCAAACATCAAGGAAATCAGTACAGGTGACAGTGGACAGTGTTACCAGAAGACACTGTGTTCGGACCCATTTGTTTACAGAGCTCCTTTGTAACCGTATGGGTTGCATTTATGCAGGAATATCCCAACTCATGGATACAGCCGGAATGTATCCTGCCTTTTGCTTTGACATACAGTATGTGAGTGAGGCAGGCTTTTCCAAACAGTTTAGCGCTCAAAACAAAATTGACTTGAGGCTTTGTTTATCCAATATGGAGCCAAGAACTCTTTGCAGAACAAAGCAGGCTCAGATTTAAAATTAAGCCGTGACTCAGCTGAGAAGTAGATTCTGTAGGAGTGATGACAATATACAATGTAATTTAATATGCCATATACTGCTGCTGCCACTACCACTAAAATGATTGATTATGACAATGACAATGATGATATCTGGAGTGGGGTTGGTGGTTCCAAGTACTTTGGATCAGTTTTAGAGAGGCCCGACCTGAAAACGCTTGAGAACTCCAGGTGTAAATCACTACTCAGGATAAGAATAGCAATGATGCCAAGGAATTCATTGCACTAATCGATACATTCTCCCTAACACAGCATGTACAGGGGCCAACACACTCTCTCGGCCATACCCTCGGCCTTGTTATTACAAAGGGTCTCGATGTCTCTACAGCTGTTAAAGACCTGGCCTTATCTGATCATTTCTGCGTGTTCTTTGATGTGTCTATGTCCCCACACACTCAAAACACAGCTATGATGGTAAAAAGGAGAATCATAAATGATCAGACAAGTGCTCTCTTTGAGCAAGCACTTTCACTACAAGTCAAGTCAACTGTCAGACTCTTAAGACTTATTTGATCACTTTAATGCAAAAATGGCAAACATTATGGATGACATTGCTCCATTACAATTCAAGAAAGTTAAGGACAAACAGAAAGCACCATGGAGGCAAAATCCAGCAGTTAAACTTCTAAAAAGAGAGTGTAGGAAGACTGAAAGAAAATGGCGTAAATACAAACTTCAGATCCACTATGAAATCCATAAAGAGATGCTCCGCACATATAACTCTGAAATATGCAAAGCAAGACAGTCTTTCTTTTCTAACATTATCAATAGAAGTTCAAATAACACTGTATTCTATTTTCAACTGTTGATAAGTTAACAAATCCCCCCTCACAATTAAGCCTGAACTTCTCTCAACTAATAAATGCAATGAGTTTTCATCTTTTTTTTTTTTTTTTTTTAAAGGTAAAATTGACAAAATCAGACTCAACATATCTGCTCAATTACAAATTCAACAACCTGAACTTCCAGCAACAAACAGAGGGAAACTAAACTTGATGTCAGAGTTCAGCTTGATAGACTACTTAAACACTTGAAAAACGGTACAGAATCTCAGCTCTTCCGCATGTGTCTTAGACACTCTGCCTACCAATTTCTTCAAAACTGTTTTTCACCTCATAGCGGCGGATGTCAAATTGTAAATGTATCACTGCTGTCTGGCCCTTTTCCTAAGTCACTGAAAACAGCTGTTGTAAAGCCACTTCTCAAGAAAAATAACCTGGATGCCTCCATGCTAAACAATTACAGGCCCATATCCAATCTACCTTTTATTGGCAAAATTATTGAAAAAGTAGTCTTTAATCAATTAACCACCTTCCTAACATCAAATGGGTATTTTGATTACTTTCAGTCTGGTTTTCGGGCAAATCACAGCACTGAAACAGCTCTCATTAAAGTTTCCAATGACATACGCCTCAACACAGATTCAGTCCTAGTGCTACTGGACCTTAGTGCAGCATTTGAGACTGTTGATCACTGTTTACTACACAGACTAGAACACTGGGTTGGATTTACAGGCATAGTTATCAGCTGGCTAAAATCATATCTACAAGAAAGGAGCTTCTTTGTTGCCATCGGAAACTGTACCTCAACACCAACGTCCTTGACCTGTGTGGTGTTCCCCAGGGTCGATCTTGGGGCCACTATTATTCAACCTCTATATGCTCCCACTTGGACAAATCATTCAAAATAATTTGATTTCATATCATAGCTATGCAGATGACACACAAATTTACTTAGCTCTATCACCAAATGACTATGGTCCTCTTGAATCTATGTGTCAGTGTATAGAACAAATCAACACCTGGATGTCTCAAAATGTTCTTCAGCTGAACAAAGAAAAAACTGAAGTAATTATATTTGGTAAAAAGGAGGAAAGACTTAGGGTTGCCACTCTCCTTGACACAAAAGGGTTGAAGGCAAAGGATACTGTTAAAAATCTTGGTGTATTAATTGACAGTGATCTAAATTTCAACAGCCACATGAAAGCGATAACTAAATCAGCTTTTTACCACCTCAAAAATATTGCCAAACTCAGAGGGCTGATGTCAAAGCATGACTTAGAAAAACTCATTCATGCATTTATCTCCAGCAGGGTTGATTACTGCAATGGACTGTTCACAGGCCTTCTTAAAAAGACTATTAAACAGCTTCAGGTGATACAAAATGCAGCAGCTAGGATTCTAACAAAAACTAAAAGAACTGACCACATTACTCCAATTCTTAAGTCCTTGCACTGGCTTCCAGTAAGTCACAGAATTGACTTTAAAGCACTATTGCTTGTTTATAAATCAGTAAATGGAGCAGGACCTAAATACTTGTCAGACATGCTTCAGCAGTACACACCTTCTCGTCCTCTCAGGTCCCAGGTGAAAAACCTGCTGGTAAAACCTACAGTTAGAACTAAACATGGTGAAGCAGCTTTTAGCTGCTATGTGGCTCAGCTGTGGAACCAACTTTCGGATGACATCAAAAAGGCCCCAACTGTAGCCAGTTTTAAATCTTTATTTATGTATTTATTTATTTTTTAAATGATTTTACCTTGTGTTTTATGTTTTCTTTTTATTATGATCTTTACCTTTTAACTATTCTTTGACTATATTGCCCTTCTATGCTTTTATTTGTTATTATTGTTTGGTTTTGTTTATGTAAAGCACATTGAATGACCTGTGTATGAAATGCGCAATATAAATAAACTTGACTTGACTTGACTTGACTTGACTAGCAGTAACCTGTCAAAGTCTGAAGATGTCCAGACTGCAGGGGTCAGTAGTCCCCAACCTAATCTATACACCTCCCTCCCTGGCTTTGGGAAACAGAGGGAGGTGTATAGATGGAAACATATGAAACATATCCATGTTGGGTACTGTAGAACATGAATGTTTTTCTCTTCTATGGTAAAAAATGTGAAGCTTACCTCACCACAGCTGTATTTTCACCATAGTTCAAGACTGTGAAGAGAGCAAGAGGGCATCAATACTAAACATCAGAATGCCACTTTTCCACAGAATAGGAGATGCTGCCTAATTTCCTCAAAAGACTTGAGTGATTACCGTCACCTATGAGGTTATATTATTGGTGCCATTTGTTTGTTTGTCTGTTGGTTTACCTTACTGGTTTTCATGAAACTTGGTGGAGGGATGCAGTATGGACTAGCAGAGAACTCATCACATTTTGAGGTCTAGATCAAGGGATGGATCCTGGGTATTTTTTAGCTTTGGTGCCATCTGCTGGCCCATAGGCACACCATTGGCCTTAACAGTGAAACACTTACTTCAGATGCAGAATGATCAATGTTCAAAACAGAAAGAAAATGTAAAATAAAATAAAGAGAAAGAAAGGAAAATAAAATAAAAGATAAATAAAGATAAATAAAAGACATATACATCTACATCTACATTAAACAGGAAAGATTAAACAATGAACAGCAAGGAACAGCAGAACACATAAAGCAAGCATACTGTAGCATGTTAGAGGGCAGAGAATGGCAGAGAGTACAGGTGGGTTTTGAGCCTAGATTTAAAAGCAGTGATGGAGGGGGCAGTTCTTATATCAGGTGGCAGCTGATTCCACAAGCGTGGGGCAGCAACTGAGAAGGCTCTGTCGCCTTTTTGCCTTAGCCGAGAGCGGGGGATGTGGTGAAGGTCTTTGTAGCCAGATCTAAGAGGGAACTGTTTCTATTAGAGACAGAGCACCAAGAGTAGAGTGAATCTGGGAGGAAACAGCACAGTATACAGCCAGAGATAAGTAAAAGCGCACAAGTTAATGGTGCCCTCCAGTTCTGTGCTCATTAGAGTAGTCACGTGGAGGGTTTGTTGCACATACCATATCTGAGCATCACAAGGATGCTATGCTGGCATGGAAATTATTAAATTATTATATTTACTCTTTTGATCCCGTGAGGGAAGAGTATCAGGTCACAGAAAAAAATAACTCTGCTCAAGCAGGAAAGGGAACTTCTTTAGTATATTGGAGCTGATAAAACATGACCCAAACATTAAGATGGGACAAGAAGGCCCTCTGTGTGAAATTGCTATTATATTCTCCACCCCTGGTATCTGAATGCTTTACCGGTTACGCCATGTGTGATATGTCATAATAGGGCCCCTCAACCATATAACACAGATTATGTTATTCACTTATTCACCCCTAATATCTAAAAGGGGCCACTCAGTCAAATTACCCATAACACAGATTATGTTCTGTGTAGAAACTGTATTTAATGTTAAAGATGCTATTAAAAGAATAGCATTTAATTATTTATATGATACATTAAATGCATGGTTGTACATTTAGGCTAATATTCATCACAAAAAGCTTAAGGAAGACATTGATAGTGATTAAAAAAACTTTAATCTTGAATTCTATTTTTACACTGCTGTGCAAAACTCCTGTAGGCTAGAGGCTACTGCTTCCCACCGCCTCTTCAGTCTAGCTGGCTGACTGCCTGACAGATGTCACGTATGCTTCGGCTTTTTGCATGTAGCTGTTTCCTTCCACGACCCACAAACAGGAACATGTAGTAGGTCAACAACAGGTCTTGTGGAGGCACGGATTGGTACTTTTGAGCAGGTGTTAGATGATTTGTGGAAGTCTGTTATGCATGCATGCTGATGTACTGTCTAACTGTTAAACTAGCCTCTAAGCTAATCACATTCTGTCAACAGTGGGCAGGTTCTACCAGGTTTTGGACAGTGCGCTGTTTTCATGCATATGGCGGAAAACCTAATCAATCGCTATTAGCAATTCTCCTCCCCTGTGTTTACTCCCACTTTCCCCTGACACTCCTATAAATGCATATGCATGACAAGGAAAAGCGCAAATAGCCATTCTCAGCTCCCGCTACAGGCAGTCTGTGCTTTTTCCTCAGTGCAGCTTGTTTGCACATACATAGATGTTTTTACGTGAACGTTGCGAATCAAATACGCTTGAAGTGCGCAAAAACGTTAGTACATCTGGCCCTGAATGTTAACTATTTGGGTGTTAATACTCCACGAGGGGGACTGCCCTGTGGTCGGGCATTTTTGCCCTGAAAGGAAATAATGTGCTGCTGTTTACTGGATGCTTGACTAGTATAATCATTATTATGTTTTTTATGTGTTTTAATTATTACTTAAAAAAAAAAAATAATTATATATTCCCTTTTATGCTTTTATGTACTATTACCTTGTTTTATGTTTTTTTTTTATTCTTAACTTTTTGCTTGTGTTTATGTAAAACACGTTGAATAACTTCTATGTGTGAAATACGCTATATAAATAAAGTTGACTTGACTTGACCTGACTGGCAGAGGTCTTGTATAAACTTGCAAACCCAAGTTAAGTTCCCAACACTATTGCCAAAAGTTGAAATAACTCAAAACCTTGATACAATATAGAGGTCTCAGAGCTCACACTTTTCCCTTGCAGTAAGCTCATGAGTCATGCAGTTATAGGTGAACTTGCTATGAGCACCCATTTCATTAGTTTTGTGTGTCTATGAAACCAACAACAAATCTCCTCACACAACACATCTAGCCAGATAATGAAATCCATTTGTTTTGCATAAACCATGGTCTTGTCTCAAAGAAGTGTGCCTCTTGAATGTTGTGGATGACACTATTCAGAATTTCCTCAAGCACACAATAATCAGATGGTGCTAAGATGAGAGGTGCCAAGATCTTCATCATGCCGCCTCCCCCATTTCCTAACAGCCGTGCAAACCATCGAGGGCAAGATTGAACCATCAGCAGCCAAGTTGTGAGAAATGTCAAAAGCCATTCAAGATACAGTAAAAAAAGGGCATGCTCCCAGTAGTTCATCTCCTGATAGTGATAGATAGATAGATAGATAGATAGATAGATAGAATAGATAGATAGATATATAGATAGATAGATAGATAGATAGATAGATAGATAGATAGATGCTTTATTGATCCCCAAGGGGAAATTCAAGGTCTCAGTAGCATACAGACATCACACACAACATGCACTTACAATTAAATTGCACTTAAGTTAGTCATCCACAATGGTGTGCTGTGCAAGGTGTGCAGTGACCCACATATGGACCACAGCATGGTATACTGTACTAGCCTACATACATCACGCCCAGTATATCATGGATGATATGATACACTACACCTCTAGATGGAGCTAATCCCTTGAAGTAGTGCAGTTATACTCTGTAAGGGATCGATCACCATGGACGTTTGCTGTCAGTTTCTCAAAAAGAAAGTGGAAGTATTTACTGGCGGTCCAGTACAGGAAAGTCGTCCTGAAATCGGATTTCATCTAAATATTTGAATTTACTGTTGGTTGTTTGGTGGATTTTAGTCTATTCTGCATTTCCGTATAGTTGAATGGTGAGATTATATTCCTGGTGTTTTTTCTTTAAAGACAAAGCCAACACATTTATTTGCACGCAACAGAAAATAAATAGTTGTTGATGAACACATTTGCCTGCCTGCTCTCTACACAGGAAATGGAATTTGACGAAGCCCTGGGTGGACAGAACTCTTCATATGACTACTGGGAGGAAGATTATATTAGTGAAACTGAAAAATCACCGGAATTTTTGCCACTGTTTGCTTCAGTCTTATGTTTTGTGTAAGCCTGAATAGTTTTGTTTTATATGTAAATTGGCTTCAACTTTTGAGATGGACTCCCTTGGGAAGAATTCATATTGTATTCTCCAATCTCATTTTTACATTACCACTGCCCTCCTGGGCAGCTTACTACAATAACAGCTGGGTTATGGGCATTCAGACATATGGTATGTACGTTACTGTATATACCAGGGTGTTGTGTATTACTTACAGATAATTCTTTTCTTCTGCCTACCATTTGTTGCTATACTAGTGCACCTTCCATTGGTGATGTGGCATGCACAATTCTTGGTGATGTTCTGGACCGTGGTGGGTTTTTAATTAACTTGACTCCTTTTAATGTTTTTCTTCTCCTACACTCATTGACTGGTACATGGTCTGATATCACCGGAAAGACTTCAGGAAATCACAAACAAGCGGACATATACTGTGTGTCACACAGGTACTATACTAGTGCACCTTCCATTGGTGATGTGGCATGCACAATTCTTGGTGATGTTCTGGACCGTGATGGGTTTTTAATTAACTGTGTGTCACACCCTGGTCTTTTTTCACTGTTGCATATATCCATTAGTCATCATACTTGTAAGATCTGCGCTGGCGCACACGTTTGCCTGGGTCCTGGGGCTGGGGTCATTGCTGCCACTGGTGCTGGTGCCCAAACAATGTTTTGAAAAGACCAGTGTTACATAATGGCCTGCAGCCGAGTCTAGATGTGGAGCATCTAGACTTCTCTGATTTTGGTGGTCTGGGTTTAAAGGTTCCTGTCAGCTCTTCACACGTGCCCATACTTCCTCATGTAAAGACTTTCAAATGCAGTGGGGACTTTTTTTACAATTGGGGGAAGTTTGATTTGTCTCCTGGGATTTGAAACCACTGAAGTATTTTACTTTTGTAAGTTTACAGAAAGGATATAAAAAAGGTCTGATTGCACAGTCAGTGCATTCATTACGTTGCTCTTTTTCAGATGGCAGCCATCTTGTGAGGAGAAAGTCTGTACAAGTCCATTACCAACCTCTTCTCCCTTTGCATCAATTGACAATATCTGCCACTCTTACAAATACTTCAGTTTGTCTGCAGAGACCCTCTGCATATCCAGTTTTTATCATAGTTTATGGCTTAAAAGTGTAATTTATTTTGATGTGGCAGAGCTGCCCCCAAAGGCTATGCCATATGCTATTCAGTTGTAAAGGCATAATCCGGTTTTACTCAAAACTGAACTGATTGATGTTATCTGGTCCCAAACAAAAATTTGCACTCATTATCATAGAATGGAGCAACACTGGACTTTTAGTTTATAGCCCAGTGGAAATTTTAGTTATAAGTTACTAATTTGTTTTTTTATTATTATTTTATTTGTTTACAGTTAAAATGTGAATTTCATAATGTTGAAAATGTGAGAAACTATTCACTTCCGTATTGCTTTCCAATCCAATCAGAACTAAGAGAACATAGACTCATCACAGTATAGAAACTTTGGTTTTAATAACAGCGTATATGGACTGTGTATGATAAATTCAGTGAAGCAGGGTGATGCTTTTCACTTTAATAAGCTTACAGTTACAGATTACACAGTGACTGCATTTCTCCCAACAACTCACACTGTCACTACTCCAAATAGCAAGTAGTTTTCGGTAAGCCCACTTGGTGTCAGTAGTGCCATATCACAGGTGGTAAGTGATGGGCTTCTAAAATTCAATCTCACTCCTCAGAGCTGGAGGGAAATAGTACTGGGGCTTTGCTTGGATTTAAAGAACACAGACAGGTTCTCAGGAGTAAAAAAAACTGTTGCAGAGAAGTCTACACAGTACATAAACAAGAAATAGCTACTCCACCTGAACTCAGGGACAAGCCGGGGGGTTTGAGTTGGAGTTTGACTTGTGAACTCTGTCACTGGCATTGACAGACACTGACTCTATTTTTCGGATACAACATCGGATCATGTCTCAGTTAAGGAATCCGACCTAAGTCCACCTATCAAATCTCCTCTGCAGTTATAGTCCAGTGCAACACAACACAAGCAAACTTAACTGATTTTGAATCCTCAATATGTCCTGAGTAAGGGAAAAAAAAGCCCCTAAGAATCCCGATAGGGGAAAGTTTCGAAAAAGACCCAAATATACCCTATTCATGCGCCTATACAGTTTTTTTTTTCATACGTGAATAGGGGAAAAATATTAACCTTCACATATCACCATGAAAATTACTGAGTTGATTACTTACATCAAGACAAACAAAAAATGTATTATAAGTTTTTTGAAATTGTTTGTTAACATGGGCAAACAGGCCATAATGTAATTACGTGTAGTTAATTTGTATAAATACCACAACGGAGTTACCCAAAACTAATTGCAAAAGAATTTATTTTCACATTTTTATATTTCAATTGGTGATCTTTACACCATAGTAAAAGACCATGAAAATCCAATTGGTGGAAATATGTTAAAATGAGGGTTGTTTTATGCATTATTCTTCAGCAAATACTGACAAAACTGTAATTAGAATGTTGTAGAATACACATTCTAAAGAATATCTGACCCCATCTAACTTAACATGGAATTTTAGAATCTTACATTGTTGAGGAACATTCTTTTATTTTCAAAGAGTGAATTCCTTTGGCTTATTTCAGACTGATTTGTTGCAAAATTGGTGTCTATTTTTACATTGTGGCCCTTTGAATCAATGGAAATGGTTATTGAATCTTTAAATAGAGCCAAGTGGGTTTTTGCATGTAAGTGTTCCACAATGTGTAATCTGTACAAACACATAGTTAGGCATTATTCAGCCTAGGAAAGTGGTTTTGGTGTTTAAGTAATCTGATTTAGAGGTCACTGAAACATACAGTATATCACACTAAAGTATCAGTCCATCATTTTGCAAGTCTTATAGACCTCTTGCCCAGGGGTTGACTGATATACTGTCTGTCCAATCAGAGGGGCCTGTATGATGCCCCTTTACTTTGCACAATTTTTGTCTAAAACAATAATCGGACAGCACAGTATGTTTATGTTAGTGAATGCAGGAAAATTGTGAAGGCAAAGTTGAAGATGGGCATGATCATGTCCCTCGACAGAAGGGTGCAGATGGGATAACTGCAGTTAGCCTCCAAGTGACTCTATTGTTGTGACATCTGGCAAAAATGCTATACTAATAAATATAGTTTAAGATTAATAATTAACAATGCATGCCTATGCATTTACCAAAGTCATAGAACAGTCAAAACTATACATATTCTAAAAGCATATGCCCTGTACATGAAATATAGCATCAATCAATTTATGTCCCATCTTCCTCCATACCATGCACACATACACATACTCCTCTATTCTGTATAGGCGAATCAAGTGAACAGCTGATTTTGGCCTGCACTATTAAGGGAAACAAATTAAACACCCTAAACTATATATTTTCTGAAAGCATATACCCTCCGGAGGAGATATAACACCATTTAGGACATTTCCCATCTTCCTCTATGCCATGCACAATACATTGCCCTCTATTCTGTAAAGGCGAATCTAGTGTAAAGTGGATACATTTTGGCCTACACTGTCCAGGGAAAACAAATTCAACACCATTTATTTAATTATAAACCATATATTTTCTATAAGCATATACCCTCTAGAGGAGATATAACACCATTTAAGACATGTACTGTATTATCTTCCTCCATGGCTTGGACAATTTGTTTGTCAAATGTTGCAATTAGTTTTGGGTCACTACCGGTATACATAATTACATTATGCCCTGTTTGCCCTTGTTAACAAACAATTTCAAAAAACTTATAATACATTTTTTGTTTGTCTTGATGTAAGTAATCAACTCAGTAATTTTCATGGTGATATGTGAAGGTTAATTTTTTTCCCCTATTTGCGTGAGAAAAATACTGTATAGGCGCATGAATAGGGTATATTTAGGTCTTTTTCTAAACGTACCCCTATTGGGATTCTTCGGGGCTTTTTTTCCCTTACTCAGGACATATTGAGGATACAAAATCAGTTAAGTTTGCTTGTGTTGCAATTTGTTCAACCCTTTCTCCTAAAATGACTGGACTATTAGTGTTTGAGAGGTTCAGGCATGACTGATGTAAGAATTGATCACGGTGGCTTTTGTTGTGCTCGGCATTCTTAACTTAATTTATCAATGTGCTGCCAACATCTTCAAGGACACACTGTCACTCACTCGGTAAGCATGATTCGGCACTTCCATATCATTGCACAGGCACCTGTCCTCGTAATTTCAACAGCGATGAACAGAGCGGCGGAGGATTAAGTTATTAAATCTCTCTATTGGAAACTGACTCTTGGCACAAGGACAGCTCAATCTGTTCATTTCACTCCTTAACAATACCAGTCTGTTTGTGTTCATCTCCAGTTTGGCAAGCTGCTCAATCCGTGTCCCTTGCCTGTTGTGTATCACAGTTTGTTAATCTCTAATGCTGAATATATTCAGTCCCGTTCTGAAGAATGCCAATGAAATCAGTGGTGGTTAATTAAACAGTGAATGGTTAATTAGGTCTGATTCATTTCTCTATGTTAAGGCTGACCATCATTCTTATGTTCTTATGCAATCTGATACCAGGCCTGATACATCCTATGAAGAGTCATCAATGGGTGTGCCATCTTTTAACTGGATTTCAAAATGAACAGATCAAAATGTCATATCTGACTACTGCTTGTTTTGAAGTTTGTAGAGATCTGTTTTACCTTTTCAGAGCTTCGAGAGAAACAAAATAGAAACTATTAAGTAATTTGTGGGCTGTTATAAGTGTTGTGTTGTTACCATAATCTTACCAACGTATTACCATAATAGTATCCACTTTTTACCATTCTGTAATATAAAGTGTTATCGTTACTTCTCTTGTAAGTATTTTTTAAATGGACATTTGGGCAGTCCTGTTATAGAGGGCTGCTGAGAATCTCCTTAAAGTGTAGCCTGTTTTTGTAAACGTCATCAATGTTAATGTGTGTCTGCATTCAGATATACTTTTTGATGACATTTCATGAATCTGGGCAACAATTTCATATGCATGACATGGACATAACATACAGACCTAGTTCCTAAGTGATCATAATTTCAGGAAAGAAATTACAGTAAAGCATTTTCCCTTGCAGACCCGGTGACCAAGTGCTGCTGAAGGTACCATAGAACTACTTAGACCAGATGGTTCAGGTCATAGACTGTATATGAAGGGTTCAGATGCAAAAGCCTCTAAATGCCACCTACGTCAAAAATGAGATAAAGATGGTGAGTGAATGCTCTCCTCACATAGTATACGTTAATCAAATAATTTAACTTCAAAACACACCAAATAACACTCTCTTCCTGGTCTGAAATATCGATTTCTATGCAAAAACCTATAGGAACCGGATTTTAAATGCTCATTTAAAAGAAATGTGGTCAGACGTATTTAGAGGGTTTTGCATCTGAACTCTTCATATATATACAGTCTATGGTTCAGGTAATACCACAGTGACACATGGAACAAAGAAAGCCAAGCGTCAGGCACGGCAGGTGCACTAACACCTGCACAGAATAACTGGCCTGATGTTACTCGGCAACAGAAAAATGACTGACTCCCTATCCAAGCACTAGAAAGGAAGGGCTCAAGTTGATGAGAGAAGAACCCTGTTCTCTTTTTCGACATGGCTCTTCCAAGAAGCAGAGCAATCACCAGCGACACTATAGCTACAAACCCAAAATGTAAAGAGTTTCCCGTCAGACACATGAGGACATAGCATTAACCGCTAATCCCGCGCTAATAACTAATGATTGATGCAACGCTTACAGAGGTAGCTAATGCGTCTCAACAGAGAGCTTTCGTTTCGAGCCAAGAAAAAAGCTCTCCTGGAAACGAGCACAGAAAACCTTTGATGTCTTCTGGCTTTGGCTGCCACTTGCCCACAGCCCTGAGTATACACTTGGATATTTTTAGCTGGCTAATTCAGATGGCTTAGTTTTGACACCTTTTGAAGCTGATGAGTTATTTCCCCCCGCAAAGAGGTTTTTTTTTTTGTTTTGAAGATGTGAAAGTGCTTTAGTAATTTTCTTTTGTACATCATTCACAAGAAGAGCACCTTGAATTAGTGTTTTCAGGCATTGTAGTGTCATCAGAGCAGCAAACCTGCTGGGAAAGATCTGCCCCAAAGATTTGTCTCTCCCCCCCCCAATTCAACACACACACACACACACACACACACACACACACACACCGATATAACAAACACTTTCCACATTCCCCATAAACTTTAACGCCCTTTTAAAAGATGACACTTCAAAAACAATGGCGTCCAGGACCTTTGGAAGGAGACGCTGTGTGTGTAAAGGATCAGTTTTCCGGCATAACGGATGGGCCCCTGTCTCCACACGTCCCCTCCCCACACGTAACCCGGGAGAGGGGGAGAGAGACCGAGAGGAGGCAGGAGAGGGGGAGAGAGACCGAGAGGAGGCAGGAGAGGGGAAGAGAGAGCGAGAGGAGGCAGGAGAGGAGGCAGGAGATGGGGAGAGAGACCGAGAGGAGGCAGGAGAGGGGCGAGTGGACTGGCTCTCGGACGAGAGGGTTGTCACTGATAAGAAGGGTGTTCAGTGCAGGCTCCACATGGCTAGAGAAAAGAGAAGGGGCCTGATAAAACTGCACCGTGTCACTGCAGAGCTCAATGAGTGCCGAATACTGATGAGGCCCTGGTGCTGGAGCGAAGAAAAGAGGAAGGTGATCTGAATGCAGTGTGTGTGTGTGTGCCTCTGTGTGTGTGTGTGTGTGTGTGTGTGTGTGTGTGTGTGTGTGTGTGCCTCTGTGTGTGTGTGTGTGTGTGTGTGTGCCTCTGTGTGTGTGTGTGTGTGTGTGTGTGTGTGTGTGTGTGTGTGTGTGTGTGTGTGTGTGTGTCTGTGCGTGTGTGTGTGCCTCTGTATGTGTGTGTGTGTGTGTGTGTGTGTGTGTGCCTCTGTGTATGTGTGTGTGTGTGTGTGTGTGTGTGTGTGTGTGTGTGTGTGTGTGTGTGTGTGTGCCTCTGTATGTGTGTGTGTGTGTGTGTGCGTGCCTCTGTATGTGTGTGTGTGTGTGTGTGTGTGTGTGTGTGTGTGTGCGCCTATGTATGTGTGTGTGTGTGTGTGTGTGCTGAGGAGCATAGAGTGTGTGAGTTTGTGAATGTTTGCATAACTTAGACCATGGCTGGGAGCATGTTGTTTCCACTTTTGAAATGTCCTTTAGGCAAGATGTGACAAGCATACTGGACAGAGAATAATAATAATAACAAAATAGCTGAAAGAAAATCCATGCCCGAGGTCATGGAAAAAACCCATGACTAAATTGGTGGAATGTATTTGATTCAACAATATTTCAATATTTCAAATTTGCTATGAATATCCTCCATCTAAGTCATTAAAAGAAGCCGTTTTTGTCGGTAGTAATAATCATGATGAATAGCTAATGATTTCTCATAATCATCTCATTTGTAACACATGGAGCCTATTAGACTAGCAAGCCATGTGCTCTAGAGCCACTACTGCCATGGAAATGCCTTATTATATCTTGTCAACTACACACAGTGTGCCATTGCCTCTGAGGACACTGTTTTCTCTCCAAATAGTTGACAGCAGTCATTGATCCTTGTGAGTGATCATTAGCAGTGGGAGCCCTGCATAATAAACATTTCCAAATAGGTTTCAAATGATGAATCGACCTGTGTGTGTGTTTGTGTCTATGCACACCTACGGTATATGTGCATTTGTGTGTGTGTGTGTGTGTGTGTGTGTGTGTGTGTGTGTTCATGATGTGTACGTGTGTGTGTATGTTGCATGTGTGTGTGTGTGCTTGCACATGCTTAGTGTACTGTGAAGAGATGGTGACATGCTGACCTTTTCTGAAGGTCACGGTTTATGTGTTATCCCTTGCGCGGCCGAGTGTGGTTCCAGCCGGCATCTCCTTCTCCGTGGCACGAGCTGTCACTCACTGTCAAGTGCCCACATCCCAGAAGGCCACGGGCATCATAATTGATCTCATTTCACTGGAGCTCCCTGCCAGTGAATTTGAACTACTCACTGGTAGACAGGCACTGCCAGGAATACCAAACAAATGTGATCAGAGCCCAAATGCAGTGAGAATGGACACATAGTGTTTGTTATTATATACATTCATAAATGCCGCCATACAGCCTTTTTACAATGGTGGGCTTTTTCGAGTTGAACTGCCTCCATGGACTGATTAGTGAAAGCCTATCATTTGTTGCCTTGAAGGTCATTAAGCCCTGATTAAGGGTAATCACTCAAAGTCAACAAATTAGGTTTCATTACTGCTAAGTTGGCATAGGATTACACAGCCGGGGAAGAGCGCTTGGGAGCTGGGCTACCTCTGAGCCCATCACTGGAGGAAAGGAGGGCAGGCTAGATCAGAGGAGGAGAAAGGCTAAGGGAAAGGGAGGAGAGAAGCGGGAAAAGAGGAGGAGGAGAGGGAGGAGGAGGAGAGGGAGGAGAGGGAGGAGGAGAGGGAGGAGGAGGAGAGGGAGGAGAGGGAGGAGGAGGAGAGGGAGGAGGAGGAGAGGAGGAGAGGGAGGAGGAGGAGGAGAGGAGGAGGAGGAGGAGGAGAGGGAGGAGGAGGAGAGGGAGGAGGAGGAGAAGGAGGAGGAGGAGAGATCTGACCAGGCGAGGATGAAAATGACAACTTAGAGCTGTCAGAGTGAAAAGACAGATGAGACACTCACTCCCTCACTCGTTCGCTTGCTCACCGTGGCCTCCCTCCCCATCCATCACGCCTCGTTCAAACCCAACGCAGGGGAGAAAACACAGGCAATGCGGCGGCCATTTTCTGCCGCATGTTGCACTAACACATCAAACGGGATGTTGTAGAGAGCTTCCCAAGTGCACTGAAGTATTTTCTTCTTTTTTTACTTCTCTCTCACACTCTCTCTCTCTCACACTCTCTCTCTCTCACTTCCTTTGATGCAGAACAAAAAACTATTCCTAGAATTTTTAAGCTATCCAGTGAAAAATGAAAATCTGGCATTAGACTTGCAAATGCTGACAGATTTTTTCTTTCCTGTCCCTTTCTCCTGCGTTTACTGTGTAACAGGCCCATCAATATTAATGCCACTATTTGCATTCTCCTTGCCGTACATGTTTGCCCTGTATGAGGGCTAATGCTATCAGTATTAATCATTGATGGGCCAGTAATGCAGCCGCCTGATGCTCCACCAGTCAGAAAAAGTTGAGGTGGCGACTTTGGTGTCAGACTTAATTACGGACGGCGGTTAAAATTTCATGACGTTGAGCATACGCACTCCTCTCTCCCCCGCTGAGGCTTCGCAACAGCTAAAAGCCACATGTGCAGCGCTCTGTTCAAAATGTGGGTTTCCTCCTGCTGGGGGGAGTTAGTGTGTTCTAGTGAGAGGGGAGGCGCAGCCGCAGGCGTGAAGTGTTTTTGATGAATACAGCGTTTGTGTGTGTTTGTGTGTGTGTGTGTGTGTGTGTGTGTGTGTGTGTGTGTGTGTGTGTATGTGTGTGTGTGTGTGTACAAGTGTGTACAAGTGTGTACGAGTGTGAGCAGTCAGGGCAGATTGGCTTGATAAGGAACAGTGCCCTGCGGGTGTGTGATTAGCCCTCATCAACAGTCTACGGTGTGCATAAACAGGGAGGTTTTTTGGAGTTAACATCATCAAGAAACATGACATTTTCACTTCTTGGAATTAAGCCCTTGTAGACAGAAAAATGGAGAATGTGCGCAACTGACCCCTTCCACTGTGTTGTGACTATGTTATATTATACAATTTATGGTTTTGTCAAAATGGGGTGGTTAGATACTCTGCTACTTCCTTCACTGTCCTCAAGATTTGGGGGAAAAAATCAAAGAGCAAGAAACTTGCAGAAAAGGCATGAATGTTGATGTATTTGATATTAACAATCAAATCAGAGCACCCAATTCTGTGCTCGTGTGGTGACGTTTTGATTGGTCTGAATAGTGTAACATAAATACAATATCACCGCAGCCGTAATATTAAAAATTCCACAGAGCTATTCAAGTCATCTGAAGAAAGTTTCTGTAATTTTCCCCCAATACCATGCAGCTCATGTTCACAACCTCCCTCTGATCACCCATCTCTTCCCTTCCCCTTCCCCAAGCAAAAACCCCTCAGATCATCTCATTGTTGAGCAACAGGCTCACCCCATCTGACCTTGCAGAGTTCCTGACCTGCTTGTATCAGTGATGAGTGGTTGAGGTTTGCAGCCAAGTCTATCTTCCTTTAGCTAGTGAGCATACACAAATTATAAAAGAAATCCTGTATTGCTGTAATGAGCAAGCTCCTCTGAACTCCTGCTTATACTGCAGTATTTCTGTAGCTTAGCAGAGTGCATTCAGAGTTCAGCCTGCCAGCGACACACCCAGTAGCGATGCAGGATCATTCTGAAAGGAGCCATACACCAGCTGCCACTCCCACTCCCCCTCCAAGACACAAGAACGGCCATTCCTTTGCATTGGAGTGCAAAGCTGAAAAGATGCAGTGATGAGCAGAATTATGCAGCTGTTTGCTCTTTTTCAGACCGCTTTCAGTATTGTTACAAAGTGAGGACACCAATCTATAGGTCAAACAGCTGTGGCTGTTTAGGGGTTAATGTGCATAACAATGCAAGCAAGAGCCTTCCTCTTCTATAAGATCATTCTGGTGTATGTTTTTGCAATAGCTTTAAGAACTATTTGCAGTGTTCCTGTTCAGTATATTGATATATTTTTGGGCAGCCGTGGCCTACTGGTTAGCACTTTGGACCTATAACCGGAGGGTTGCCGGTTCGAACCCCGACCAGTAGGCACGGCTGACCTAACCCCTCACTGCTCCCCGAGCGCCGCTGTTGATGCAGGCAGCTCACTGTGCCGGGATTAGTGTGCTTCACCTCACTGTGTGTGTTTCACTAATTCACGGATTGGGATAAATGCAGAGACCAAATTTCCCTCACAGGATCAAAAGAGTATATATACTTATATACTATACTATATATATATAAATACATACACAAGGTTGTGTAGAGATGGTAATTCAATGATACTGGAAATATGATGCAGGGCCAGTTTCCCATAAATGCATTAAACCTAGTCCTATGAAAATCTCTGTTGAAAAAAGGTTAAAGTTTAAGACTAGACTTAAATCCTGTAAGGGAAACCGGTCTCTAAGGCCTAAGAGGGGTGGTGGTAGCGTAGTGTTTACAGTGATGGAGCTGGGCTAGCATGCAGTAGCCTAGCTAGAGAAGTTGAAATAAAACTTGTATTATAATTGACATGTAAGTCGCTTTGGAAAAAGTATCTGCTAAATGAATAAATGAAAATGTAAACCAACATTACAAATGCAAACCAGTGTCATGATGCAATGATGCTGTTGTTCATACACAGCATTGCCATTAATGAATGTGCTGTTGACATATTATCTGCACCCTCAACTCAGTACTTGGATGCACACGGAGATTCATGTGTTCTAGCCTTGATCTGGGTGTTCATAATCAGATAGCTGCTTCACCGTATGACCACAGAGCCTCCTGAGACACAGTGACTGACCAGTGGTAATCTATGCAATCACCAGTTCTCTGATCTTTCACTCACATATGGACTACAAAGGGTTCAAAGGTTGATCTAAAATGCATAAAGGTATAGAAACCTTCCAGATCATATACAATGACAAGGTCACTGAATGCACTTTTGTTTGATGGAAGACACTGATAAATTAAAGTGTATAGCACTACTTTGTAGTCTTCAAGGTTATAGTATTATGGAACGATGAATAGTCTTAGTTTTTGGAAGACTGGTGTTATTTGTAGTTTCTTCATAATAAAGTTTTACATCATTATAAAGCAACACTGTGCCTTTCAGAACCATACAAATAAGGGCACTAAACATACAGAATGACCATCTTGTCTTTTAGGAACATTGTGCAAAACAGCTGTTGTAAAAGTAGGAAGTTTCAACCTTTTTATATTTTAAAGGGACACCAGGCAAGCCTGATGCTTTTTCTCTACGAAACTCCCCCTCGCTCGGTCTGAAGCTCTTTTCCTTTTCTTTGCATCTTCCGTCAAGGGTTTTCGCTCCTTCTTCGCCGGCTCCGCCATTATACACACGTTTGCAACAATCTGTAGCGTTTCGTTAGCCTGCCTCTGTGCTGTAAACTGATCCTACTTCGGTTGGCGGGTACGATACACTGAACTTGCAAGTGGGATATTCTTACAGGCAGTAGGGGCGGGCAAGAGAGCCTTAATTCGCCCCGTAATGAGTCATTTAACCATATACCGACTTAGGAAGATGATTAATTAACACGAAAACGTTGCCTGGTGTCCCTTTAAAAAACAATTGTGATAATGGCAATACTACCATTTGTAATGGTATCTTTATAAACATTTGCAATGGAAGTAAGAAAATAAATGGAGAGTCTGAGCACTGGAATGAATGGTCAGAGTGTGCTATCTCCTGTAATTGTGCCTCGTGCAGCGGGAGCATGTGACTCTGCCGCTTCCCTGTGTCCAATCAGGGACTGATTTCTGTCATCGCAAGAGTCTGTCATGTAGCGTGACGGGAGCCCCAAAAATGTGACAGATTGGAGCTCATGAATATGTAGCAATGTGTGTGCATGTGTGTGTGTGTGTGTGTGTGTGTGTGTGTGTGTGTGTGTGTGTTGTTCCTCCGTGTGTTGACGTGCTGTCGCTGCGTGTGACAGGACACAGGCGAAAGCTGACCCCCTGACCCCCTCAGTCACCACTCATTCAGCACCCTGCGTGCCAACGCCATGGCCCGTCCTGCTACAGATGGCCAAACAAATGCCCTTTAAAGCTTTTTAATTAGTTTTAAAATAATCATTCTAGTCTTGGCCAATATGGCCAATTTAAGACAATTGTGTCATTTTCTGGGGAAGCGTCTCATGCCTAACCTGACTCTTGCCAGATGAATTTCGTTCCGCTTAGCTCTGCCTAGCTTCACTCACATCCATCTGGGACCTCTTCGATTGAGAGTGATTTCTGCACCAGATTTTATGGACGCAGGGCGGGAGTTTCATAGATGTGACATAGCGTAGAAGCGACTGTGAGACTGTTATCAGCGTCACGGGTTGGCTTCGATGTGAGTGGTTGAAGTAGCACATCAATAGATGACGGACAAGTGGCTTATTCAATCATATGCAAGCATTTTTTGATTAGGCCCAGCCTTCTGAAGCAACACTCCAATGGATTGGTCCCAGATGGATGAGTGGAGCTAGGCGGAACGAAATTCATCTGGCGAGAGTCAGGTTACCTCATGCCTCCTGTTCTAATGGTGCCCACCCAAATGTTTGCCTTGCACGACACTCTTGTGTCTGGCTATAGTAAACAAACTCTTGCAGATGTTGTAACCATGAGCTGCCTTCACGCACTCCTGCTGAAGGCACGGCATTACAAAATGGTGGTTAATATTGGCTGTCGTGAATAGACTTTAAGCACTGCAGTCCGCCAAGCGGGTTAAGTCGGGTTATTTATTGTCTTTGTGAATGACTATTCAAGTGGCGATGAGAGCTAATTAAGCACAATGTATTTGCAATTTAACATTATTGACACAGCATGTGTCCTACAGCTGAATGTGTCAATTGTGGGGCGGACGCAGTATTTAATGCCTTTGAAGTTTTGTCATGTCAAATTTCCTTTATCGAGAGGATTACATAATGCCATTAGTTGCCATTTGTGACTCAATCGAATTTCGAGATCAACATGCCATTTCCTTCTCCCCTAGACACAAACGCAGACATATTGCCACTGTAATTCAATTTGGTCGCTCATATTCGAGGCTGTGACTCTCGGAGCTGAGCTTGTGGCTAAGCCTGCGGTACTGAACCGAGAGAGAGATGGCCGTGGCTGCATCTCAAAGGTGGCAGGCGAGGGAAGGGGAAGCAGAGGCACATGTTATGTTTGCCTCATTCAGTCAGCAGTTAAGCCGATTACCAGTCTTGCCCACACGGCAGGAAGCCATCTGAATCCCACGCTGAGCCAAGACAGGACCACAAATATATTTGCCTTGTGGGCCTCAGCTGAAGGCTGGCCATGTTTTGTGACTGCCTGTCTGACCCATAGTTACATGATCTGAGGTCTATGGGCTTTTGGAAATGTGTCTCTTTTTAAAAATTGGCCGCCCATACAGGATTAGTGTAATATGACTGATTAGGAGAAATCAGCGTAATGAACTATGTGTCACTACTGGGTTGTTTTGGAAGAGATTTATTGTACAGTGTCTTGTGAAATGTGAAATGTGAAAGGTTATCTTTTTTCCAGTAGAGTAGATCCACTCTTTTTCTGATACCAAACACTGGAACGAATACACAAAAATGGAGATGAAAGGCTGCAGGTAGTACAAACACATACTAAAATCATGGGGAGTGTTTCCTTTGAAACGGAAACTTTTTATGGCTACCATATCTGCTAGTGGCTCACACAGCTGTGGCTGGGGGGGGGGGGGTGCATTCAAAATGCTCTAAGCCTGAACATGAATGATAACACTAAGACACTGAAAAACTAAAGCAGTATTGTTGCACTATGCTTTTATTCAATGTATGTAGTTAGCTGCATATGGTACTGTTATACTCTCATAAATATGAAACGTATTTAAATTGGAATGACTCTATTTGTGCTGAGACCCTGCACACTATTCCTGTTCTCATTCAAGGGGACAATCATCTCTCATTAGATCACTACATCACAGTTTCAGTGTTTTTATTGCCATTTTATATTATATTTTCTGCCATTTCTAATCAGATTAAAAGTGTCCATGTACTGTAAACTTGGCTAATGTGGATTGGGGCACCAACCTATCCTAGCAGATCAACACTTTGATTCAGGATCATGGAATACAGTATAATTAAGTTGAGCTCAAATATTGACAACATTGACCATAACACTAAGAAGTAGCAGTAAGGTCTAAATCTATAAGACAAATGGCAGAAAAAACACTGAAACTTCTTCTTTTTTTCCAGGCGTCATGAGGTAATGACATAATATCTTCAAAATCCTATCCAAGCAGACATTTAGTTAAAATGAGAAAACTAATTTCTGCACTGCCTTGAATAATTCATATCTTTATCTCTACATCACATCAATAATGTTTTTATCTCACCGCAGCCAGCAGGTGTTCAACTAAACACAATCCATATTTAGCTACCTCATCATCAGTATATGCCACAAAGTCACATTTATCTCTCTGAGAAAACTGGTTAAAAGTTGCCATCAGTGATACTATTTTCTGTTCCTTTTGGTATCTCACTTTCCACCCTATCAAGTTGCAGGTTATTTTAAAACCAAGGACCTTCAATCACAGAAACATTAATCCACAATTTCTTGGTTACCTCAGTGCACCGTTATGGGTGAGTGAAGTGCACACCTGACTGGTCTGTATCAATGCACTGACCTTATTGTAATGAGCATATTCTTAACAGTCTGACATATAAAACACCATTAAGCTATCTAAAGACCATGGCCTCATCCTCCACTCCCATTAGTGTCCTATTCAATTTCAGTCAACTGTGCACATGATCAATTTCTGCATTTGGAGGTTGAGTTTTGTTTGCGCTTGAAAGACTTCTCTCTACACAGAGACACTTCCTGTCTTCACTTTCTGCCTTCACTTGCAGGCACATGTTTTGGCATAAATTGTTATGCTAGTTTCCATATTTGTTAGATGCACAATCAGGTCTGCCTTCAGTCCCTGTAATGGCGTCCACTGTCTTCAGCACTGGGAGGAGAAATATGTATCTAAAAGTTGAGAAAATGAGCTATTTGAGAATTACTGCCAGCTTTTCTACTGATCCCTGCCTGTTAATTTCGAATGCCAGTTGTATGACATATAAGGTTATAAGGTTTGTACAGTTTCACTAACAAAACTTCTCTTTTGTGTGACAGTTTTGTAGTTCATTTGTTAATTTGGTAACACTTTACTTGACGGGTGAGTTCATAACACATTCATAGCAGCTGTCATAAACTGCACATAAAGCATTCATGACTGTTTCATGAGACATGACTCAACATTCATACTAAACCTTTCATGAATGTGGAAGACAGAACGACAACATCTTGTCAAAATTAAAGTCCAACAATCGTAAAGCAGCATTGCCGTTTTTGTTGCAAACCTCTTACCTGATCACGTCACATCTGAGTCAATGGGCTAAATATTTCATGAATATCTTATGAAGTCTACATCGAATGTCACTTTATTATACAAGTTGTGAAGTATTCATAATCACTGAGTTTAACACTGGGAGGTAAACTAGCCTACATTCAGCTGACCCGTATTTGTGTAACCTGGAACGGTTGGACATTCCCAGTAAAAGAAAGATGAGAAATCATCTGCAAACGTTACATCATATAAAACAAATACATTTCTATGAAACAAAAATTATTTCCTTGACCATGTTCTGTCTTTTTGGCACTGAGTAGCCCACTGACTCAGATGTGACATGATCAGGTAAGAGGTTTGGAACAAAAACGCAATGCTGCTTTGCAATTGTTGGACTTTTATTTTGACAAGATGTTGTCGTTCTGTCTTCCACATTCATGAAAGGTTTGGTATGAATGTTTAGTCATGTTTCATGAAACAGTCATGAATGCCTTATGTGCAGTTTATGACAGCTGCTATGAATGTGTTATAAACTCACCCATCAAGTAAAGTGTTACCGTTCATTTTTTTAAATAGTGGAGAACTTTCACCGTAGTGCCCTTGAGAAAGGCACTCAACCCAACCCTGAGTTGTGCTGGAGAGGCTGGCTGGCCCTTGTAAAACTTGACATATTGTATGTAAGTCGCTTTGATAAAAACGGTAGCCAAATGAATAAGTACGAACAGCCAGAAACAGCTGCACCTAATGAGAGTCATGGGGACACCCCACAAAAGACTTTCTCAGAGACCTGCAAAAACTAATTTAGACCAGAACAAAGGAGGGAATAAAACCTCTATGAAAAGCTATAAATCAAATGAGTTTGAATTGAGAAGAAATACAGAGTTCATCCCTAAAAACATTTCATCTCCCCCACACTGTCTTTAGGCCATCACTCCCTCTCCTTCCCATCTAGATTACCTTTGGTTCAAAAGACCTCATAATATTCCACTGTTAATACATAAAACCCATGAAGAAGATCCACAACATTTGGAACTTCAAGAGGTTTTATGGACTGCATAATTGCATTTTCTCTAGAAGGTCCCTTGCTCACCACACACACACACACACACACACACACACACACACACACACACACACACACGCACACACACACAAACACACATAGACAAAGATGAATATGGCCGGTGCATCATACCTGACACACCATTTGTCTTTAGGCAGGTCATCAAACAGCAACAACTCACATTTCAGATATAGACCCTTTCATCAATAAAAACAAAAACAATGCTTGAACGTTCTATTTGGGCCCCAATCTACTTCCTCTGCATTAAGATAACATATGGAATGTTAAAAAGGAAGTCTTGTGGGGCCAACTATGATGCTGATAATGGAACTCTCTTGAAAGGGTCCATAAGGGAAAGTGAAATGCAGCTTTCATTCCTCTTCTCAAGGTTCACTATTCCGCACGAGGAGATGGATGCAGAATAAAATGAGGAAAGCGTGGACAGTCTGCTGGGTCAGAGAGAGGGGGGTACTGTCCCATTAGGAACATGCACAGGACAAGATCCACACACCCACATGGGTCAGAGAGAGGGGGATACTGTACCATTAGGAACATGCACAGGACAAGATCCACACACCCACATGGGTCAGAGAGAGAGGGATACTGTACCATTAGGAACATGCACAGGACAAGATCCACACACCCACATGGGTCAGAGAGAGGGGGGTACTGTACCATTAGGAACATGCACAGGACAAGATCCACACACCCACATGGGTCAGAGAGAGGAGGATACCATTAGGAACATGCACAGGACAAGATCCACACACCCACATGGGTCAGAGAGAGGGGGATATCATTAGGAACATGCACAGGACAAGATCCACACACCCACATGACCAATTAACATGCCATAAGCCTGTAACACGCATAGGGCAGAGAGAAATAAATATGTAGACATCAAGAGCTGTATCTATGTTTCTGATCTCACTTTAATGTTTCACAATTAAATGTGAACAGCAGCAAGTGCTTATTTATCTTAGCTGTTCACGGACAACTGTTAAATCCATGACATGCCTCGAGACATCCATTTAAAATGTAAGTAAGTATGTTGTTAAGCAGTGCATTTCTTGCTGTAGGCCTACATCCAAATTGCCTCCTTATCTCAGTCTTTTATTTAAAAGCCAAATTCATTACTCACTGTGCCTTTTTTTTGGGCAAGGCTTTGTCCTCCCGTGAAATCAACATGAAAAGGTGTCATTCTAGCGCACAGCTAGTTTTATTTGGGTAATCCCTTATGAGTGGCTCAACCTCTGGCACTGCTGCATGTCTGCCTGTACAACTTGTTTTCTGGTGTCACTGTGACAGATGACCTCTCCGTAATTGTTCATCTGTTACAGGAGAGGGTACCCCATCCTTCACACACACACACACACACACACACACACACACACACACACACACACACACACCCCACCACCACCACCACCTCACCCCTCGCTCACACCCCACCCCCTCTGGTCATGCGCAGAACATTAATCTCTGATCACATCAACAAGACCACATTTGACACTAACACCATTATTGGTGGTGGTGGTGATGGAGGTGAGAGGGATATTGTAGGACAACAGATAGAATGAATTGGAACAACATGCAACTTGACACGCTGCTCGTCTGTTCTCCTCCTTAAAAATGTGCACTTTGTCTTGGTGTGGACAAACCATAATAAATAAAAGAATGCTAAACTCATTTGGAAGACATGGCTTCTGGTCAGC
The DNA here is from genome assembly GCF_017589495.1 of Alosa alosa. Classification (NCBI taxonomy): domain Eukaryota; kingdom Metazoa; phylum Chordata; class Actinopteri; order Clupeiformes; family Clupeidae; genus Alosa; species Alosa alosa. The sequence continues at coordinate 7,052,211 of NC_063198.1, forward strand.
CAGATGATGAGGTATGTATGTGTCACAGTGACCTCGCTGACCCCTCTATGGACTTCCATATGAAGGTATTCAGTATCATAATTCGGTTACACTTTACTTGACAGTATCGACATAAGAGTGACATAATAAACAAGTCATAAACGTTATGACATAACGCTTCAGTTATTAAGTGACATTCGTTTTTTGTCATAACAAGTTAGGGCTAGGGTTAGGATTAGGGTTAAAGGTTAGGTTTCATGGGTTAGGGTTCATGTCAACACTGTCAAGCAAAGTTTTACCTTTAATTCATCCCACTTAAAGGCATCCAATGTAGTTTTGTGGATTCTGGCGACTCTAGAGTTCCCCCGAGTCACAAAATATTTATATTTTATATTGCCATTGTCAATCCTCCCCCTGGACACAATACAGTACACCACAGTGGGTATTTTTTTTGGAGCCGAAGGACTAACAACAGGCGAAGACAATCTCCAAAGACCTATATCTACTGACCAGGTAATGTTTCACGATTCAGTCAAATTGCATGGCTGGTTTTCTGCCTGCGAGGCGCTGTCACCTATGGTAGGTGCAGGATTAGGATGGTGCCCTATTACAAGTTTGTTCACCATCAAAATGCCTTTGAAGCTGTTATACTAAGTTACAAAAACTTGCATTGTGCTGCTATAATCTAAGAATGATTGTGAGTGTTGTTTGTTTGTCTCTGTTGGACACAGCAGAGGTCACTGTCCTAGGGTAAGTTTTCTATCATGTCTCCTGCATGCCTTCATCCTGTAAAGCAGGGGCTCTCAAATGTTTTGGTTCCAAAGACCCCCTGTGGGGGAGAAAATATTCCGAGGACCCCTTTATAATCGTAAAAATTACGTAAGCATATGCCATTTGCCATTTGTAAAGTGTGGCCAGGTTCACTATCCTGCTGATCTGTCTTTTGTTAACTTTAGATTTTACATAAATTTGATAACATGGTCTGACAAACATTTATCAACGATCATCAGCTAGCAGCTAGTTGGCAATTAGCTAAGCAGCAGTAGGAATGGTTCTTTGTTCACTGATTCAAGATAAATGTTAATGTGGGTGGAAAACAATTTACTTGTTTTATTGGTGAAAATGGTCATCATCTATAGGTTTGAATTTTTAAAATGATAAACCACAACTTCATAATTTAAAGCAAATAATTTTGCGGACCCCTTGGCTATGGGTTGCGAACCCCACTTTGAGAACCACTGCTGTAAAGGATGATTATTTATTTTATTTTATATTGATTTTACCTGTCCTTCCAGAGATATCTCACTGCTCTCACATCTGGAAAGGTACAAATGAATGTTTTTAAATATATTTTGAAAGCATTTATGTTCAGTTTTGTTATTTATGAGGCCCATCTCCTTCTGTTCTGAGGAGGAGGCGAGACATTCGCTGCTGGCTTGAAAATCAACATTTTGAGTTTAATCAAAAAGCTGAACACATGAATGATCATTCTTCAGATCTACGACAGACACTGCTTTTAATGTGTCAGAGCTCACAGTGATGTACAAAGCCTGAAAAGTTTGGAAGGTTTCTAACGACTCTGGCGAATGGCTACTTAGAATTGCTTAATGGAGCAGAAGGTTCCCCCAACACCACAGGCCTCATACAGCTGGGCAATACAATATGTGATTGCACAAAACCCCAATAGCAATATCAGTGTTTTTCATGGGTTGAAGGTCAGATATTTTGAGAGGGTGAGTAGTGGAGTGTAGCTGTTGTACATTTATAGAGATTTAAAGTCACAGTATGTAACTTGTTGTTCTAACTGATTTAGAATGCTGTATGTATTTTCCCTGATCCTTGCCAAAAATGTCTAACTCCCGTCTAACTCCCATAAGACACATTAATGCTGTGCTAGGTAAATGCTCCTTACTACACATACACATACACACAAGCGACAAGGGTGCACAGTGGAAAATCAATAAAAGGAATAAATTAGCTTGATATGGTTGGAATGTTTTGAATTCAAGCATTTGCTGAAGTGGCTTTGACAGCTTAAGCCCATAGACTGCTATCTCATTCTTTATCCCCTACAGCCTGTTCTCTCTGAGCCAACATGCATTGTCCTGTGTGGTATACTGAACATGGACAATATCCACAGGCCGACAACAACACTGCATCCTGCTGTGTCTCAGTCATAACAACATGCTTACAACCATGTTCTGGTTGGCCAAGTCAATAATGGATGGCTCTGGGTAAATAATTGATTTTGTGTGTTATATAATTGTTGTTTTCCACCGTGCTGCATTATTCAGCCTGTGGGGGAATGGGGTGTGATGCTGGAGAGGCGACCTGTCTACAATCTTGGCCTGTCACTGTCATGTATCCCTCACAACACTCACACGCACACAGACAGACACACACACAGACACACACACAGGCAGGGGAGTTGAGGAGCAACGGAAGTGGTAGAGGGGCCACAGACAGAACTTTCTGGGCGATGAAAGTTCCACAGCTTCAGTCTGTGCCAGTAGTCTAGTTTGCTGTAGTGGGCAAACGGTGATATTGCTTAGTAGTGCTCTGGGTGGCGGGTGGGAGAGTGCTGCTTTATTGGACAAGTTTTTTTCCATATCAGTGTTCAAATTACTGTCACATCTTGTTTGCGGAAAATATATGTATGTTGATACATAATGTCCTTGGATATTTAAAGTGGTTATACGGAAACATTGATGGCAGTTCCGCGTGGCCCCTTGGTTGATTTACTGTAGAATCCTCATGACATTCTGCCTGCACATCAATTTTGAATTTTTTTTTCCATTAACCCAGAAAATGCATTTAGTCATTTAGAAACTAAACGTCAGTCTTAAATACAATGGCAGAATGTTTGATTGACTGCTGGAATGTTTGAGTGCCCTAAATCAAGAGCTGCTAATATTCATTTACTTGACAAAATCACAAACATAAGCTAATGTGAAGCTGCGATGTGCAACATGTTTATCAGTGTTTTTAATATAAGGTTTATAAAAAGGCCACCTGACAAGTGATGGTCATGAGACTCTGTTAGTAATGCTGTTGGTAATGCTGTTTTTATGCTAGGAGAACCAAAATTATACTGTATTTACTGTACTTTGTGTCACATACATTTTTAGCTTTTAGATAAATAATAAAATAAAAAGTATAAATGTCTGTTCTCTTTTTATTATCTGAACTTGTTTGTGTTCTGTTCACAGCAGCACTAATATCACAAGTCACATTTAGGCCTTCAGATGCTGGTACTTCTGGAGTACTATTTGAGTAAACCATTCTTCTATTTACGTCCATTGACCCATATATCTCACTCATGTTCATACAGATATATCACTCCAACAAGTGCTGTGCCAGGGGAGGTATTATGAACCATAAGTGAAAGACTTTAGCGCTACGACTATGATGTTTGTTTTAGCTGAGAGAGGAAGTCAAATGGCCACCCTTGAGAAAAGATGAGTCATATCCCAGCCGCCGAATCATCAGCACACACACACACACGTGCACACACACACACACACACACACACACACACACACACACAGCCTCTTGATGAAGGATGCCTAATTTATCCGAGCCCTACCCTCATCCTCCAGAGAGCACTCTGAGGGTTTTTTTCTGCTCTTCGCCGTCCCCATGTGCCACTTCAGTGGGACTCTACGCAAACAAATCACATGTGCCGTGTTGCCAGCTGAATAATTTAGCATGTAATATCTCTGCACCTCTGCAGGTCACTGGGGTGACTCAGATCTGTGATGACAGAGCCACGCATCTGTACCTGGGGGGAGCTCAAAAAAAAAAAAATCAAAGCCATATGCCATGATGGCCACAGAATCTCCATAATTTACTCAAATCTCAAATCTCTGTGTCTTTTGGTGTCATGGTGCAGCCAGTTCGGCTTGCAGAGCCTTTTTGCAAGGGCTGCTTTGCTTTGGCAAGAGCGAAGCTGTGATCTGTGCCGTTGGTTGTGAAGCTGCTAAGCCTGGCAGCCATGGCGGTGCTAATGACTGCTAATGGAGGCGATGGCAGGAGTGGCATTACAGCAAGCATATTTCACAAGTGCCCGCTTCGCTTTCTCTGCTCTGTTTTTGTTTTGTTTTGAGTTTGTTTTTTTGTTTTGTTTTTTTTAAGGCAGGGAATAGAGCAGTCTGGGGACTGATGGGATTCGGCCTGACTGCTGTCAGGTCTTTAGCAGTTTAGCCCATGGCTGTGCTTAACCTCTGCGCAGGCTGTCTGAACCACCCACCACCGCCACTCACCCACCCCCCGACCCCACAGTACATGGTGGCTGCGTGAACGATCATCTGTGTGTGTCACATCCTGTCTGAGCCACTGTCCATCACTACAGGGGCTTCAGACACAAGCATATGGTGTTTATTTATTGGGGGAGGGGGGGCTTGAGGGGTGAAACTAAGACAGGCAGACGGTAGCTGGAGGGTGGTGATGGTGTGTGTGTGTGTGTGTGTGTCGGGGGTGGGGGTCGAACAGAGGTGTGCTGCTGACTGTCTTGCCATTGGACCTTTTTTCCACAAGAGTGCTTCACTGTATAATGTAAAGTGGGTCCTGAGCCGCGCTAGCGACGCTTGTGCTAAGCCACTGTTTAATAAATGTGACACACGTGGAGTCGTGATATGGATTAGAACTTACCCCGGCCCTACTGTGTGCTGCAGCACAGATGCACGGGGAAAACGCTTCAGCGTCTCCCACCACCATTCTGTCTATCAGGACTTAAGCCAAAGTGAGAGGATCTGCTATAGGAGGGAAGCAACCGCTTTCATGCAAACATGTAGAGAGTGTATTCACTTGATTCTTGAGCACCACACAAAGCAGAGAACATGCGCGCGCACACACAAACACACACACACACACACACACACACACACACACACACACACACACACACACACATGTGCACACACACACACACAAACACACAAACACACACACACACACACACACACACACACACACACACATACATGAAGATGAACACATCTCATTCTTACTCAGATGGTGAAACCTCACCTCCATCAGATTTGGACAGGTTGACAGCCAGTCTCTGTCCATAATGCTGGCCTTTCAACGCAGACTGATTGCTCTGCAGATAAGGATTAATTACACACCATCTCACCAAGACAGAGCATTGACTAGCATAGACCCACAGAAGGGTGCAAAAGATCAGGACTCATACCTGTATGCTGACTTGCACTGGGTGCCATTCAGTGAATATACAGTGTATATACAGTATATACGTTGAATCTTTCCATTAGGACTACATACTTTAATATGGTCAGCAGTGACAATACCCATACTGAAGGATCAATTTAATATAAATTCGCACATGCTGTAATCATTACTATCATGATGAGTATCATCACATTTGTGTCATACCATATTATCATCATTATTTGTAAACGTGCACCAAGAGTGCCAGTTCAACCTTTCAACCGAATGGGGTAAGTTGTCTCTCTGGATCAGAAATGTTTTAGTTGCATTTCAGGAATGAAGCGTAACTGAATCGCATGTTTTTTTCACAGGCTCCATTAATCCGAGCTTAAGCCCTTTTTGAGATCTCCAAGAACGGCTCAGCCTTCTGTATTTCTCTGTTTGGAAGGCTAATGTGGTGTGTGTGTATGTGTGTGTGTGTGTGTGTGTGTGTGTGTGTGTGTGTGTGTGTGTGTGTGTGTGTGTGTGTGTGTGGAAAACCATGCTTAAAGATCTAAAGAATTGAATTCAGATATACGACTGGGCAAAAGTCAGACCATTTAAGATTAATTCCTTCTTTTTTACCCATGTTGCATTGTGGGAATGCTGTCGTTGTTTGGCAACATGCAAAGGGATGTGAACACACACACACACACACACACACACACACAATCATCTGCATTTTAATCCAAAAGGAGGATCCTCTAATATCATATTTCATTTTGGTATTAATGGGCCAGTGTTCACTGATGACAACCTCTGTGATAAATGCTCTGTCAGAACTGCTTTGGTGTTTCTGTATAACGGCAAGTATCTCTCCCACCCTGTGGCTAATGTAGAATGGAGAAGTGGTTTTGGGTCCAAACATAGCCATGGCCACATTCATCAAGTTTGGGTTTTAAGTGGGAGAGTGAGAGCACAAACCAGCGCCATCTTTGAAGAACACAGCTTAAAACGGTCAGAGAAATTAATTCCTATTTGTGCTATGTGTGTTTCACTTCATACCTGGATAAGAAAGAAAGTTGTAACTGCTGTGCGCCACACCATGACATGCTGACTAACTAGCACTGGCAGAAGTACATTTACCTGTAGGCCTTATGTTGTCCCAAAAATAAAAGTGCTGATTGGCCTGTTCAAAAATTAGTTATATGCATCTGTAATGATCGTTTCTGTAATGATCATCGTGGTATTTTTTTAGCAAATTTTAGTGGCCAACACACGGAGGATGGACCATGCTAGTCTAGATTACCACAGACCAGTAGAAGCCTTCTTAAGCTTGTTGCAAAACACATATCTCTGTTACGCTATGGAGAGTATGCGATGTCAGCATGGACAATGAAACAATCATGTATTGATTTAGCTCATCTGCCATGTCTGATCTTTAATATCTTTGTTGGGACTGTCAATACCCATTCTACTTTGCAATTTTATGGATGGACCAAGAAATGTCAGAGTTAAGTTGAGGACAAAAGTCCTACAAAATACCGTAAAGGCAACATGGTTTCTTGTTTGAGTGATTTGGATTGACACAGAACCTAGAGAGTTATTACAGGTACTCTATGTGGATGTGCTTTTTGGTGGCAGCTCTGTAGGTGAGCTTTAGTGGGCTCTTGATCACGGTAGCTGAAATGAACCAAAGTATTGGGGCTGCTAAAATTGGAAAATAGCGTTCTACTGCCCGTGCCTTTACAGCGGCCATACTGGTGTTGTGCTAGCTCTGATGCCTGATGCTGTATGTACGATGATAGCCTCGTGACTCATGTTGGTCAGTGGGGTCTTTGGCTTTGGTCCATTTACACTCAGCCACCAAATGCCGGCCCATGTAGGGCTGGAAGACTGAAAGTGAAGAGAAGTATAAGTATATATACTCTTTTGATCCCATGAGGGAAATTTGGTCTCTGCATTTATCCCAATCCGTGAAACACACTCAGCACACAGTGAACACACAGTGAGGTGAAGCACACACTAATCCCGATGCAGTGAGCTGCCTGCTGATGGCTGCTCAAGGGCACTTCATGTGGATGTGGGCATGGGAGAGCTGTGCTCAACCACTTCCCTCCCCCACATTTTTCCTACTGGTCAGGGATCGAACCAGCAAC